>NW_026526091.1:0-184710 GCF_010183535.1 Caenorhabditis remanei
TCTCTGTGAAGAATTCCATGAAGATGACAAAAGGCGATTCCGTTGGTTGCGTCATGCAAGATCCAACTTGCATCCTTCTCACACAGAGCTCCTTCAGAGATCATTTTTTGCCTCAGGCTGTGGGACATTAGTTCCATGATCATGTGAATTTGAGCTGAAGTCGCAAACGTAGTAATTAGCGAAACGACGTTTTTATGCTGCATCTCAGCCTGAATGAGAATTTCTCTCTCCACGATATGCCGGTCGGCCAAATCAGTCAACGTGTTGGGCAACACCTGAAATATGTCATTTGTTGACTTTGTTACAAAAGTCTGAAATATCTCACTTTCATGGCAAACTTTTTGCCGGTTCGAACGGACTCCACCTGTTGAACATATCCAAATGATCCTCTTCCGAGCATTTTTACAATTTGAAAGTTATTGAGACTGAATTCCTTTCCCACAACTCCAACTTTTGGCTCGTTGAGTTCTTTGGCAATGTGGCGTTGATCCGCCGCCGCCACTTCTCCTTTTTTTGGCTTTTGCTGGTTTCGATTTCGTGTGTTCTTGTCTCGTATCTTCTCAAACTCTTTGTGGAGGTTATCCGATCTAAAAAATATAACTTGTGTTTATCAAAAAGAATATTTCTTTAAACTACCGAAAGTTGCAAATCTGTAGGTGTAGTTGGCCGTGCAAAGATCCAACGGCGATCTTGTTGTTGCTAGATCGACTGAAACAATTCGGCCTCAAGGCCTTGTATCGGAGAACTGAATGGTTTTTGCTTTTCTCAATCTGGTCGACTGCCGAGAAGTTTATCTATAAAAATTAAGTATATTAGAAGTTCTCAAAACAAAAATGAGTAATGAAAACTTACGTAATTGTATTGATTCCCATGAATTGCGAACAGAGGGGACTTATCATTTCCCTCGAGAAAACCCAAGCACCAGTCTTCTCTGCTCGGGAACTCGTAACTGAAATCAGAGTGAAATTAAAATATACGTCTTGAAAAAAATTCCTCACCTGTATTCTACTTTTTTTAACTCCGAGCATTCGTTTTTTGTGTAAATTTTGTACGCATCACCAGGTGTTATGCAACACATTCTGTTGTTTACGAATGTCATCCTTCGAAGTTTTCCAATATTGCTGACTTGGTAGATTTGATTCTTCACAGTGCGAATATCGTAAACTCTCACAGCACCTCCTGGCGTTGTGACTGCGAATTCTTCACGTTTTTGGGTGAAAACAACATGGTCTCCAATCGGTGTGTTCTCCTGAAAACTGAACGTTATAATATCAAAAGGTAAGCGATATTTACAGAAAAACTTTCCCAAAGTTTTTTTCAGATTTCTATCAAAGGCACATTTTTGCAATATTGAAGCGAAACTTACATCAATTAACAGAATGGACGCATTCGCGGTTCTCCAATCGACGAATTCCACACGTTTCTTTTTCGCATTGTTCTCATCGTTAGATACAACCAACACATTAGATTCTGTATCAAACTGCGACGATTCAAAGACCTCGAAATGTTCTGATGGTTTGTATGTTGACAGAGTTTTCAGTGAGTTTGTGACGTCAACAATCTCGACTGAGTTCTTCTTGACGGCAATGAGGTCTGAAATCAATATATGTTTACCAGTTCATTAGTCCAAAGCTTACGTGAGTCGGCACCGTGAATTTTTACAACAAAGTCGTCCAAATCGAACAATTTTTTATGCACCAAGTCGTTTTCGACGTCGAACAAATCGATTCTTGAGTCATCTCGCAACGCAGCAATCAGTTGGTTGTCCTGAAGAAAAGCTGTCCCTAAAACTCCGCGTGTCAAATCTCGTTTTGAGGTCATTTTTGGTGAGTCTGAAAAAAATCGATGAATCTTTGGGAAATGTTTTTTAAATGTGAGGAACCGCGGAGAATAGAAAAAAAAGCCACAAAGAAATACGAGAACTGATACCTTCATGTGCATCTCAGCCTAAACAAATCCTTTTTGCATTATTATTTTTGCAAAAGTAGCTGAAGTGTCCATTAAAACTCAAAAAACTTTGCTTTCCAACTTTCACAAAATTTTTCATGTTTTTCGATCATAAAACATTGACAACTCGCGATTAAGAGTTGAATGTTACATGATAAACAAAATGTAGGCTTTTTTTAGTTAATTACAGTTGTTTCATAATCGAAAAACATAAGCAATTGAGTAAAATTTGGAAACCAAAGTCTTTTGAGAGAGAAAAAAAACCAAAAATATTTTTTCAAATTCCTGATTTGCAGTTGTAATAGTGTGGATAAATACAATACGCGTTTTTTCTCGCAATTTTCCACCAGTTTGGACTATTTGTTTAATGAGTTATGATGATTTAGCCAAGCATACCAATATGGACTTCTGGAGCTGTGGCACGATGCGGAGAAGCATTTCAACATTATGTAAGGGATCAGTAATCCCTAACGGATAGTTTCCCGCGGCCCCATTTAGTCATCCTCAGAATGGCCACTCACACCTCGTTCCCATATGACTCACATCCCGAATACAGTCGTGGAAGTCTATTTCCAGACAAGTTACTTTCCCAACACATAACTTCTCAGGACCATGTCCCGTTGAAGAAGATTCGATCTTGGAAAATCTCGAGAATATCAGTTCCCAAAGTACAGTTTCTAACAAAGATGATTACACAGATTTCATTGATCCGATCATTCCAGAAGAACCTAGTTCTGTCAAAGATGTACCAACTGTACTCGTGCAACGCTCCCACAATTCCGCGGTGCCGGAAGTCGAACAAGAGAGTATGGAAATAGACGAAGACGACACCATCGCAGAGCCTATTCCCATCGGGCTAACCCCACAAGCCGAACATCCGTTCACCGGCAACTACGAAGAGAGAAACGAAAAACTTCCCAAGAAACCAGCCAAAAAGATTGCAGCTTCAAAATCTCTCACCGGAATTCAGAAGTTCCGAGAGGAAACACTTCGTCAGATGCTGGTCCCAACCGAGAAAACCAAAGGAACAAGTGGAGCCCCAAAAGAGGTTCTCAAAACCGTCAATACACCAAATCCAAATGGAGTCCTCTATGTCCTCCTTGAGTCTGCAGGAAACGGGACCCACATGATACCTCTTCACAAAGAAGTCGTAGCCAATGACCGTCCCGATCTCTTCATGATCCAGATGACCCAGAAGTCCACGGATACATTGAACGAAGGACCACCATGTATGCGAGATTTCTATCCCGGAGACCTCGTTCACGTCTTCTCACTTCAACGCCGCCCAGACGCCACACTGGAAAACTTGAAAAAGGATTTCACAGCCCTTCTGGATCCAAAAGAGCACACGTTCTGGAACGTCAAAGAGTTCTGTTTGATTCACAGAAGCATTACTCCCAACCGACTTCTTTTGATCCAAGACGCCAACACCCACATGCGATCAGCAAGTTGCGTAGCCGCAGGGGTTAACCAACTGGTCCGAGCACCAGCTAACCTCCTGAAACGAGCTAATGTACCACGGAAAAACGGAATCTTAACATGGGCAACCATCTTCCATCCACCTTTCAACGCCGGACAATTGTTAAGAAGAATCCGGCCTGGGGACGGAAAACATTTTGTAACCCAGGAAACCGATTGTCAGCCAGTGGTAGCTCCATTCCCACCAGTCGTCACCGACTTGAGGACAGTCAACTCGGACGATGTTGACATAATCCGGGCCTGCCCCGAAATCTATACCAAGATGGAATTGAGCGACCCAGTCGCGTCAGAAGTCTTAATAACCACAGCCCACTTTGGCCTTTCTGCCGCCCTCGCCCTCGAGAACAAGGATCGCGACTACCGGACGTACGCGACCAAAATCGACGCATCCAGAGAGATCAGAAGAGGAACAGTCGTCACCTTCGCTATCACGAAGCCAAGTGGCCCACCGTCACTCACGTCGTGGTCCAGAAATGTATCGTTCAAGATGGAACTATCGGACGGAGTTCGCCTCGACATGGAAGTCGACAATGCCACAGAGGAGAGCAGCACCGTCGTCGTGACCGCCAGACCAGCTCACTCCAGAAGGAACCGAGTTCCGCGCTGCAACGAGCTCACCGGTCAAAACATTGTTGTTTTCCAACCTGTTGAAAACAACCTTCACCAGCTCCGAGCCATGCCCAAGTTCAAACAGTTCCAAAGAATAGATCATAACTCTCCAGCAATGCTCCTGGTACGTGCACTAGCCGGCGGATCTAAAATCCAGTCCGGGAACCACACATACCAAAAGATTAAACGGGGGAACCTAGTTCTTTCCGACGAGCAATCTAACTATGCGTGCCTCCTGGTTAATCCTGAAGTCCCAGCAGTGCTTGCCAACTCACCCTTCGGAGTAGGTAAAACACTCATGATCGTAGCAGCAGCTCGACTCGCCGTGAAGAAGTCTCGTCAGTCAATGTCTCTCCAAGTCCTTACCGGAACTACCAACGCATCCGCCGTTGCTATGGTTCAAACCTACTTGAACCAGGACAAAGAAAACTCGGCCCGAGCTGTTCGCCTCATCACCGAACCCAATCGTGCTCGACAGATGGATCCACTCCACACGGAAATTGACTTCTCCGTCCTCTGGCCCAACGCGTTCCTGAACTTCCTGATCAAGACGGATAAGGAACTCTTGTCTGTCGAACAAGTTCCCAACACTCAGCTGGTCGTAGCCGCAGCAACCTGCCTGAAAAAGCACGGATTCCTCGAAGGAGTCATCTTCAAGCATCCCCAGCTAGGACAAATTGCAAGGAAACCCATCATTGAAGCAGACAACGAGGAATCTCCAGATCTTTTCTCAACCTTCCTGAGAATATACCGCCCTCGCATCGTCCTGGCCACTTCGGCAACGTTGGTCGAGCAATTCAAGAACGGGTCCTGGTCCCCGCTAGTGAAAAATGTCGAAACTGTGCAAATCGACGAAGCTTCGCAAACTCCATGGTACTCCCTCCTCACCCTGGCCTCTATGAGCGACTATGAGCGTAATCTCCCGCACTTATCTCCTACTACTGATGACGAGATAAAAAAGAAAGGTTATCAGCACAGCTATGTCAAATGAAAACAGAAACAGAGAGCTCAAAAAAAGAGGACTGCTCGGTGAAGGAGTGAAAGGAACAGCTGGCTGTATTCCCATGCTGAATACTTGAAATACCATTGGTATGAAACGGGAAGTGGATGAGATTTCAGCGGCCGGTTATTTATAATTGGGCCGAAATTATCGCGCATTGAAACAGAGTCAATCAGCGCATTGTGCTCAAAAAATGCGTGTTTCAGTCTTTTGGCAGACCGGTAGAAGGAAAAAGCGAGACAAGAAACTCGTTTGCGGTATTTTTGAGGCAGAAACCGCGACTCGACTCCTGAAGAATGTTCAAACCAGATCGTGGCAAACCTTACTCCTAGCACTGCTGCCCCACAAAACTCACGCAAAAAGAAACAGGTTTGTTTGGCCACAAAATCTCAGAAACCGATTCAAGTTAAGACATCTAAAAATCTACATAGTTGTGCCAGCAAAAAATTTGGGGATGTTTCATTTCTACGCGGGAAACTTGTTTTTGAGATGATAGAAAACATATTTTTTGAAGATAAAAATACAAAGTGGCGCATATATAAAACGGGAGGTGGACTAGTTTTCAGCCGCCGGCCATTTACTGAGTGGGACGAAATCGCAATTTAGTGCATTGAAATAGAGGAAATGAACGCATCGTGCTCAAAAAATGCGCGGTTCAATATTTTGGCAGAGCGGAAGAAGAAAAAAAGGGGCAAGAGAATAAAAAAAGGAATGAATGAGGCCGGGACCATTGAGGGCAATTGACAATGCGCAGGCGTGGTCCGCAATAACGCGTTGCGGTGTCTGCAGAATCTGCGAACTACACATACACTGTTCACTGCACTGTACACTGCGAACTGCAGAGGAAACCAATTTCAACTGTAAATGGCATTGAGAAAAGGATTAGGATGTGTCCCGACAGGGTGGTAGGGGGCTCAAAATATCAACCTAATACTACTGACTCGGTGTTTCTTGACTGTGTGAAAGGGTAGAACCCAGACTATGTCTGGCTCCTTCCTTTTCTCTAACCCCTCTTCTCTAAGCGTCCCAACACTAAGAGGAAGAGACGGAAAAGACTGGCTCCGCCCTTTCCCATGGGGAGAGCGCGGCGCCCTTCTTTAGTTAGTGTAGCTGGATCCTCGCCAAGGCTCGTCACCTAGCTTGGGGTGAGACCCCGTCCTACTGTAACTCAGCAGGACTGGGCCTCACGAGGATCCTTAGGCTCCTATATGTACTACTCGAACTTTATTCATTATATATTATTACTCACTTATATTGTTCTCTTATATAATCTCTATATATAAACTTATATATACATGCACATATAATCAACACTACTCCACTTTATATAAGCCCGAGGAATCAGGTGAAGGTTGAGCATTCAGAAGGGGTTCTGGAGCGATCCCCCTTCACATGGAGGTCCCACCAATCTTTTCTTTACTCTTCCTATCGGAAGGAGATACTAATATTCATACTATTCTACTGTGAACTAATATTTTACTACACCAACTGGAAACTCGTGTCGCTATCGGAGTTCAAATGGAAGTTCAAGTAGGTCTCATCGACTTTCTAGGAGTATGGTTCGAAACATATTCCAAGAAAGGTCCATCAGCTATGGTGAGACAAAGGTATGCGAATTAGAGGAGGACGATATCAACCGTCCTAACTCCCTTTTAATCCTGAAACAGTGGCTTAGGAGTACTTTCGGTAGCTCCAGTTTATGATCAGGAAATATAGTTATTATGTGTGTATCTATTGGAAAATCATATTATATGGGAAAGAAGTATAGTGAAGTACATTCTTTAAAATCTCTCGTTAAAATCTCTCGTTAAAATCTCTCGTTATAATCTCTCTATAAAATCTCTCTATAAAATCTCTCTAAATTAAATCTGTCATTAAAAATCTCGTTTCTTATCTTTACTAATAATATTCAACAGATCCGTCTGTGCGTTTATTTGTCGCCGATCATAACTCCGTCCGTAATGGACCGATTTCTATGAAACCTAGATAGATAGATAGGAAATTGCGCTTAGATGATGCCCAAACTTGTCTTTTTTCAAAAGTATAAAATTTGACGTCTTCTGGAGACGATGTCGATTTCAACAGTAAAAAGCGTTGAGAAAAGGTGTGTCCCGGCAGGGTAGTAGAAAGCTCAAAATATCAACCTAATACTTCTGACTCGGTGTTTCTTAACTGCACTCTCGAGAGTGCCCCGGCCGCTCGTATTTGGTGTAGCGGTCTACACAGATGACTCCCACGCACACGGTGGTGAGTTCGTTCCCTCCAGGTCGGAAACCTTTTTTGGTTTTTTGTTTTGAAAAGAACATAGACAGCCAGTATATGAAAGTTGTGTATAACTTCTTTACAGTAAAGATTTTGTAGATCAAAAGGGTCAAGTGATTTTCTGCACCAATCTTTTGTCACTGTTCCCACCGCTACGATTCTATCATAATGGGTGATTGAGTTGCAACGGTGTTCAAAAATTAGAATCCCACAAAAACCGTGTCAGAAGCTGATGGCAGTTTACAATGAGAGTTTTGTCCGCAGCTTCATATCAAAGACTCAATAAAATACTGTAGCATGGAATGTACTTCATTTGCCCCTCCCCCCCTAAAGTTTCGGGGTGCAAATTTATAGAGAATTCTCAAGGCACACGGAAAGTCAATCCCATTCTTAGAAATTCGGATTTCCTATTCTCTTCTTCTAAAAATGTACTTAGATGGAATGTACTTCATTTGTCCCCCCCCCCCTAAAGTTTCGATTCTTTTTGTTCATCCGATGAGTTTTGCGAAGAGCCACAATGGGTTTTTCTGTGACGTGACCTGGTTTTTGAAAAATCGAGATTTTTCAAAAAAAAACGGTTTTTTTCGAAATTTTTTTAAAATCAATTTTTTTCACTGTCTAGATGTATTATTGAAAAAAAGGGATGATATCATAAATGTAGCAAATTTTAAGGGCTTTCAGAATAAAAATTAAAATTGTAAAAAAAAAACTTTTTTTGAATGTGAAATTTTTAAAAAACTGACACCAACTCAAATTTTCGAAAATTTCAAACCGTTCTAAAAAAATTTAACGAAATCATTCATTTTTTTCCCGTTAGGGGTAAAACGTGCAAAACGTGTAAATTATTGTTGTGCAAAAAAATTAGGGGGGTACCTCTCACTCCCGGAATCCGGAGAGCGCTTTGTAGACCTTTGAATGATGCGCTAGCTAGACAACAGTAACAAGTGATTCAATTAGCATCTTTATTGATGGCTTGTCAACGGTCAAGGGTTACAATGTAAGTTGAGCGGTGATCCGTGAATCACTACTCGCGGCGGCCACAAAAGGAAGAAGTGAGGGTTAAAGGTGAGAAAGGGCGAGAGGGGATGAGTAATGAGAGACGCAGAGAGCGCGGCGAGACCCGCTCAGATTACTGTCGCACTCGTTTCTTGTGTGTGTCGATTTACGCTCCTCGTCGAGAGAGATGATGACGTGTGGAGACGCAAAGACACAATTGGCGGCAGTTTGAATTGGAGTTGTTGTTGTTGGTGTTCCGTATTGAGCTTGTCTGAGCGAGTTGGTGACCGTGTCCCTATGAGTCGTGTCACTAGCGTAATATGATGGAGCTAGGGATGCGACACTGGGGGGAGGGGGTAGAATGAACTACTTTTCCAGATTGACATGATGGGAAAGTAGTTGTACACCATTCCAGACGTTGATCTCTGTGATGACATCTCATCCTCCTTCGAGTTGTGACTTCCTCACTTTGCTTGTCTTGGTCTTTGACTCCAGTTGGTGTCCTTTGACTTTGTTGGCTTGTAAGATGTGGATGGCAACCATTTCTCACGGTCGCGCTTCTCCTGAGCAGAATATACTATCCTTCACAGACGAATAGTTCTTCCACACCTGACGACTTCTCACTGTCAGGCATAACTTGAGAACCAAGTTCTTCAGGCTTTGGTTTCGATCGATGAGACTTCGATCTCAACCTTCTGAGAGGAAGGGCCTGGTCCTTTTCCTGCTGTCGATCCGGGGGCAGACTTTCAGCTTGTCCTCCTGGTCGTTGTTCTGACATACGGGTAGTTTTAGCACCTCTGGACTTTGAACAACTGTTGACTGTCCTGATGGTGTCCGGTGTTACTGACATATCTGCTGAGCTGGTTCTTCGATTGCTCTCGAACCTTCTGGCAGATTTCTCCTTGGTCTTCGTACCTCAACTTTCGCTGAGTTCCGACTGCTTGTCCTTCTTGACTGACGATCCTTGTCTTCTTCGATCCTTTGACTAATGTCTTGAATTCTTGCGCTGGTCCTTGAATGAATAAGATTGATGAAGATAGTTGAACAATTGTATACTCGATTATAATAATTCTATTAATTTTATTTACTTTCTTATTATTATTATCGTGTATTCTTTTTTTTTCCTTTTCCTCCATCTACATTCCAATCATTCTTATATTGTTATCTCATATATCTGTAGCTTCTCCAGCCCAAGCTCTCTATGCTTGTGTGGGAGAGGCCACAGGTATATAACTTTGTCATGGACAGATGCTGGGACTCCAGAACTGTCTACACTATTTCTTCCTCACCCACGCTCTACATTACGACATCTTGATCTTTCCTATCACTAGCTCTCCCAAGCTTGTGTGAGGGAAGATGAAGATGTAACTCTTGTCCTGGACAGATGCTGCAACTCCAGCACTGTCCACACTCTCTAATAGTTATGACACATAACATTTTTGCTTTGTCTGTAGTCCCGCCCCCCGACAGACAGAGCCCCCTTCTTTTTCTTCCCTTCCATCATTTCATTGTTCTGAGACCGTCGGGTTAAGACGGTCTCTTCTTTTTTCTCTCCCTTTTATTTATTTTCCTTATTTTTTATGTTCTCCATTGGTTTTATCCCCTCTATTGTTATATCTTTTCTTTATTGTTACTTATTGTTAAGTTCCTATATACAGGGTGCGCCATAAATAGTGATATGAATGTTTGGGTCAGCCCTGGTTCAGCCACAGAACTCCAGGCGCATCCAAATATATGTTATGTTATCAGTTTTTATCTGGTTTTCCAGTTTTTGAAGTAACAAATAATGATTTTCATTTTTACGGTGGTGGCAGCATTTTTTCTACAGCTAGCTCCACCATCGACTGTATCAGTGTGTGTGAATTGCTTTTTTGTGAGTTTCAAGTAGGTGAGAGCACCGCAAATGCAGGTCTTTAGAAAAATAAAACGTAGGGAATGCATTGTCATATTCAAGACCTTCTTGAAAAATATATTTATAGTATTTGTTCCGGCTCCGCCCTGGACAAATTCCGGCAAATAGAGGATCAGGTCTGATTTGGACCGGAGCGTGACAAAAGTACTCTATAGCTTTGAAATTCCAACCAAAATAGTTGAATGAGATATGAAATTAAATCTGAATATTTTCTTATTGTGTTATCAAAAAATCACTGTTCTAGTTTAAAAACTCAGGATTTTATGAACGTTGATAGCTCATGAGTTCCTCCTAGGCACGCACAAAATCTCTCATCCGATCCCCGTGTTTACTCATAAAAGTAGCTAACCATAAAAATTGACCAGAACATTAAAACCAAACCGAATGTTGCAGAACACTCGTGGACATTCTGTTAGAACAGAAAATTTCTCGATGAGACTTGAGATCCACCTTCAGTCCCTGTTTTAGTCCGAGGCTCCCCGTTTGCAACACTTTTCACTTTTTGGTCCATCCAGGAACCAAAATTAATCCGAAACCCTATTCCACTCCTGAAAATAATTGCAAGACCTGTTTTCATCTTGAAAATCATTTCTGGAGATTATAGAAAGTCGAAGCGATGGTCCACCGCTCCAAGACGACCTAACAGTCATTCAGAGACGATTTTTCGGAGTTCACCTGGCTGTCGAAATAGGTGCCTATCTTGCCAAAACGCGATTTTATCAAATTTTCAAAGTAGGAATATCAGACCCAGAGAGTTTCTTGACAAAAAAATTTTGGTTTGAATTCTCTGAATTGTTTTCTGTATAAGTTATGGGACGCTGAAGTCGTCAACTACCTCCGTGCCTAGGTCGTATCTATCCGAAGAGATTGAGAGCTGTAATTAAGGAGGAAGGAGAGCGGGCCAAAAATCATCATTGAATATTTTTTCTGTACCGAATGAATAAATTTCTGTTAAAAGGAAAAGATGTTTTTATGTTTTTGAGAAAAGTTATAACGTTTTTTGCGTATATCACTATTTATGGCGCACCCTGTAAAGGTTTAATTACCCAAGTTTGAGGTACCACCACCAAAAGCATTCTACCACACACCGACGCCTAAGATATTCCTGAGGATAACCGAAGGAATATTTTAATTTATGGTGCATCGACCGAATTAAGAGGAACGATGCTGTCAGCTGCAAAAACCCAAGTAACGAAGACGGCCACGCTAGTGACGCAACTTGCGGAAGACGCAGCACGATCGATTGAGACATACAGAGACCTCCAGAATGACGCTCTAAGAGATCACGCAAAGGACATTACCAGTGAAGCAAAGAAGCTGCAGAGATCCATGGATAGGCTCAAGAACTACATGGAAGCGCTGGAAAAAGGATTCAATGCGACGGTCGAAGACAGAGAGCCGACACAGGAGGAAATAGATTGTCTCGACGGATACGCGGTAAAGTATGCCGATGCATACGAGAGAGCCGCAGAGGTACTCGACGACCTCAACATTGAGCTCGAAAGAGCCACAGAGAATTTGGAGGATTATCGATCCACTCGTTCATCACAAAGCGTTCACGAGGCAGAAGATAACCAAAATGGTACACTGCACGAAGACGTCACATATGAAGTGAGGAACGATAACACAACGCTCATTGAGATTTTGCAAGGAATGCAAATGGCCAATACAGTCATAAAGACGTTCAGAGGAGATAGATGGGAGTTCGAGAGGTTCATGACCATCTTCGAGGAGGTCATAGGAAAAACGAACATGCGTGAGTTATTGAAACTCAACTATCTCTTGAACGCCCTGGAAGGAGAACCCAGGGAACATATCGAATCGTTTGAACTGACGGACGCAAATTATCAACCAGCACTTGCCGCCCTGAAGAAGAAGTACGGGGACAAGAAAAAGGCTGTATCGGATTTATTATCCAGGCTTAAGAAGGAAGAAGCCAGGAGCGAGTCTATCAAGGACCAAAGGAGACTACTGGACAAAGTAACGGCCATTGCCAACCAGTTGCTGCTCATGGACGCGACAGTAGACAACACGCTCACACGACAAATGATCATTGAGAAATTCAAGTTCCAAACTCAGAAGGACGTCTACGGATGTAAGCTGGATCGATCTGAAGAATGGACGATCCGACAACTACTCAAAGATCTGGACAAAACCATCACCATGGATGAGGAACTCCTGGAATTGCTACCAAAACGGGCACAAGACAAGAGTGGAAAGGACGGGAAGGACAAGAAGCCGAACGCTCGCAATGAGAAATCTTCCGCGGACAACAATCGATTCCAGGAGAAGAAGGCGAGGAAGTGCTTGATCTGTAACCGTGAGAACCACTACACGTCTGACTGCAGAACGATGCCCAATCCACTTGACCGTACGAAATTTTTGGAAAAAGAAGATAGATGTGGTCAATGTTTACGCAAAGGACACAAGACGTCAAATTGCCCTGGCAGAATTTGCAATAAGTGCAACAAGCCGGGACACCACTTCGGTAACTGTCCAAACAATGACTCAACTTCTCATCAGAAGAAGACGGAGAAGAAAGACAAACAGAAGCCGACACAGGGACGCACGATGGCTGCAAGCATCAACGCGGAGTGTAACCATGAGTCACAAGATTCAAACGAAGAGGACACGAAAGACAAAAAGACTGCAGCAGCAACGACACGTCCAAGCGGGGACACCACAACTTCTATTCCAACAATTCAACCCGAAGCGTACAATCCAAACAATTCCAAATGGGAACGCATCTCACTGATGATCGACACCGGAGCCGATCTCACATTCATTTCGGAGAAGATTGCGAACAACTGGAAACTCCCAATAATAAAGAAAGATAAGTTTTCCCTAACTACTTTCAAATCAGGAGAACCGAAACCAGGAGAATACGCACTTACGAAAGTGAAATGCAGAGTACCAAATTTGAACAAGGAATTGGAGATCACACCCTACATATCAGATCAATTGGTAGGAAGGATCAAGAAGAGGACGCTTCCGCCAGAGGACATGATGTACTTCCTGAAGAACGACATCAGGATGAACAAGGACGCTTTTGAGACATCAGTCGTGCCAGACATGATCATCGGAGATGATTTCGTCACACTGATTCTCACTGGAAACATGGTACGTCTACCATCAGGAATGGCACTGCTGGATACTGTATTTGGGAATACAACTATTGGACGACCAAGAGATTCACAAATCGAGCTCAATCCATCGGAACACTACATGTTCACCGCAATTGGAAACACAGCAATCGATGAAGCTCAAAAAGTCGAGGAGCAGCAGAAGAGAGACACCACCATGAAGAAGCCAGAAGAGTTCACAGGATCGCTTGTCAACGAGAAAGCAGAAATGGAGCGAGCGACTGTGGAACATTTCAAGAGGACTGTGGAAAAGAGAGATAAGTCATATTACGTTCGCTTGCACATGAAAGAGGATCGCGAGGAGTTACCTGATAACTACTCAATCGCTGAAAAGAGACTCATTAGTGTAGGACGTCAATACTCGAAAGAAGTATTGAAAACGATCGACACAGTATTCAAAGACCAACTCGAGAAAGGGATACTGGAAATCGTTGACGCACACGAACGAACGGGGAAAAGACTTGTACACTACAATCCGCACCAACCAGTCTTCACGCCAACGAAAACAACCACAAAATGCAGAGTGGTTGTAGATGGCTCCGCACACTTCAAGAACAAACCATCCCTCAACGACCAGATACATCAAGGACCAACCATTCTTCCGGACTTGATGGGGATGCTCTTACGTTTCCGCTCAGGAAAAACGGCTGTCACCTCGGACGTCGAGAAGGCTTTTTTGCAAGTCTATCTCCATGAGGACGACAGAGATGCTACAAGACTGCTGTGGGTCAAAGACATCAACAAGGACTTCTCAGGAGACAACATCATAGTGCTCCGCTTCACTCGAGTCCTTTTCGGTCTAAATGTTAGCCCTTTCTTGTTAGCAGCAACGATTAACCATCACCTGGAGACAATCAACGACCAGGACATGGCCCGTGAGATGTCGAACAACCTGTATGTGGACAATCTTCTGATGACAACGGATATGGATCCAGGGAACATCATCAAACTATACAGTTGCCCCAAGGAGACGTTCAATGAAATGGGAATGAATCTGCGAGAATTCACAACCAACTCCAAGGAACTGCGAGAGATGATTCCAGAGAAAGACGCATCAGAAGAAACCACGCCCAAAGTATTGGGAATACCATGGGACATCAAAGAAGACCAGTTGATCATGGAAGTGAGGCTGGACAATTGCAATTCCAATTCGAGAAGAACCGTTTCAAGCGTGATACACGGAATTTTTGACCCACTCGGATCGCTAGCAGCCCTCGTCCTGCCAATGAAACTGTTCCAGAGGGAACTATGGATGGATGAGTACGATTGGGACACACCTTTGAACAAGGAACACGAGATCCAATGGCAACAATTGGTGGAAGACATCCAAGGATTCAGCAAGAGGATACCACGTCACGTAATCAGTAAGTCGCTTAACAACAAATTAGTGACTTTCACGGACGCCTCGAAGGAAACTACCGCATGGACAATTTATGTTGTCAACGAGATGGGATGCCACCTGATCTACGCCAAATCGAAAGTCAAACCATTGAAAGAAATTTGGACGATTCCGAAATTGGAGATGCAAGCACTTGAGATGGGTACAGTCAACACCCTGAAGACCATTGAATTTCTGAAACTTGGCAACATCAACATCACCGAAACCCACATTTTCACTGACTCCACGATCGCACTCAGCTGGGTGAAAGGAGCAACGGACAAGAAAGTGGTTGGAATCCTTGTCGCCAATCGATTGAAATCCATCTACAACACAGTGGATCAAATCACGGACATGGGAATTCTAGTGAGTTTTGGACATGTTGCTTCAGAAGAGAACCCAGCAGATCTGGGAACACGAGGCTGCAACCGAGAGCTTGCCGGCAGACAACAAACTGTGGTTCAACGGACCAATTCCAATCGGACAGACGTTGGAACAATGGGTTCAAGAACGAGACACCTTCCACCTCAACACGGAGGTTCACCACGCATATGGTATGATCACGACTGAACAAGATCAAGTCACAATATTCAATTGCGACGTCACTAACGACTACACCAAGATGATCCACATTGTGGCATACGCGATGAAGTTTCTGAAAAGACGCCTGGCAACAGGAAAGGACAAGCTTGGAAAGAAAATCCCCGAGTGGATGGAATTCACGGATTCACCCACAATCTCAACGGAGGAATTCAAGAAAGCAAGAGAGATCCTTATCAAAGATCAACAGAAACTCATTACGCCACAACAACTCAAAAAGTGGAACGATTTTGGAGTAACAAAGGATGACAGAGGAGTCATGGTTTGTGTTGGAAGAATGAAGAACGCCGAATTGGAACAAGAAACCAAGTTTCCGATATTGCTGCAACCAAATTCAGCATTGGCAAAGATGATCATTCTCCACGAACACGGAAAGCTCCATTTGTCTGAAAATCACACCATTACGGCGATACGGAAGCAGTACTGTCTCCCGAAGATTCGTCAACAAGTGAAGAAACAACTCAAGAGACTTCTTTTATTGAGAAATGGAGAAAATAATAAAATTCGTTACACAATGGAAATACGAATTACAGAATAATAAAAAAGAAATGTTGGAAAAGTAAAAAAAAATTAGGAGCTATTTTAAAATATTTTGTCGTGGTATCTCAATTCTGAATCGATTCATTGAAGTTTGACCTTCATCATCTTCTGTAACATAATACACAAATCAGTTTTGGCGCCACTTTACTGAAAATCGCACTTTCTTCTTTTGTATGTGTCCTTGAAGAAAATCCGACAGACATCCAACTCACCAGATGGCTTCTCCTTCCTCCTCGCCGGGCAAGGTTAACATAACCTTGCTGAGTTTTGTTTCTTGTTTATTAGTCTTTCCGCTCGTTCTCTCCTTATTGTTTCTCTGTGACTGTCTCTCTATCTCCCAAAGTATTTTTCATTACTAATATCTTTTTCAATTTTTCTTTATTCTCTCTGTCTGTTTAAAAACCAAAGTGATCAATAAAAATCAATACTTGATATTGCTATTAGGTCTTAAAAATCAAAAAATCGAAAACAAATTTGCTAAACTTTATCTGAAATCTTTTGCTGGTGGTGATTTAAAGCACGATATAGAAAAATGAAGTTTTTGATAATGGAAACACAGAATTTTGGAACTCCAGCACAAGAATTCGTAACAAGTGTAAATTCTGAATGGACTAACAGCTTTTCCCTTCTACCGCTTAATTTTCTATAAATTATCATACGTTTAGCAACTCTTTTCCAGTTTTTCCGTATATTTCCACTGGGTTTTTTCCACTTTCTGAAGAAGAACTAGTTCTAAAGTTTCGAAATGTTTCCCGCCTTTCCAATTAACAATATTCAGATCCATTCTTCAATAGTATCTGATTTCTGATACTTTATCTTTATGACACCCCTTAAGCAATAGAGAAGAGCCCATCAGGTGATTTCTGAGAGCGCAATGTTTCTTTCAATGTAAACATTTGCGAGTGACCATCGGTGCCCCCCCTTTCATGATGTCCTTCGCGTAACTTTGGTGAGAAGAGGAGGAGGAGTCACGAGTGGGCAAGGAAAAAAAGATGAGGAGAACTTAGAGCGTACTTGCATACCGCACGTCTTTCTGCGGCTATTTGCATTAAATTTTTTGTAAGTCTCAAAACAAGAGGATTTTAATATGTTTCACGTTTTGGATATTGAACTAAAAATGATAAATTCAAAAAAAAATTAATACAATAACAGTTTTGTCAGTATTTTGAAATAAAGTACTTTGCAATGCACTAGAATTTAGACTTGTCTCGTTTATGTTTGCTAAAAATGGGATGCAAGTCTCTCTCCCATATATTCTATTTCATTCTCTGCATAATCCGTTTGCTATATTTTTTGCGCAACTTTTTGACAATTCACAGCTACCGTATTTTCCGTACAATTCGTTCAGCCGTCTATTAACAAATTTTTTAAGTCACTGGGTTACTGCAGGTGCTCAAATGTGCAGAACACAAAGTTTTCTTTTAAGTGGTAGAACCCCAACTTATTAGTGTTGTTTACAGACGTTTATTAGTTTTTTTCAGTAAGTTTCAAAATATTTCAAAAAAAATTTTGTCGAGTTATTTCCAAAAAACCAATTCTTTGGTGTTTTCAAAAACTTCGGTTCTTAAAACAAAAATCGCAACAACCAAACTTTATTTAACATGAAGTTATTTTGTTGAGTTTACAAATAAACAATAGTTGAACAAATTTTAAGTCTGTGCAAAAGTCGAAAAGTGCGCATTTAAAGTACTTAAAAGTATTTAAAGTTAGCGTGGGAAAGACCTGTAATAGTCGAGGGTTAAAAAAACACATCGAGGATCAGAGAGCTGTCTTTTGCGCGACGGAAAACCCCAGGGACTAAAGAATTTTTTTTTAAACCTGAGGCGTGGGAAAAATTGATATCAGAAGGTCATAGTAGTTGAACCACCCAATGAATAAGTACTCTACTAATAGGATAAATGTTTTCAGGCTGAGGATGGCGGACGCGCTGGAAATTGATCTGACAACATTCCATACGTTTTCTTTTTTGGTGATTCATATTACATTTGCAATTGTTTTTGTTTGAAATGTAATTTCCCAATGTGGGAGGTTGTTATTTACACCTGTTATGAGTATGATCTCCTTCTTGTTATATCGCTCCCTACGTTGCCCCCTCTCCCCATCTCAACTGTTCCATTCATTTACTTATCTCCTTAATAGAATTAAACCTCAAATTCATCAGTTCTGTCATTTTTTCCCACATTATTTCTTTCTATACTATCTTGTTTTTCTTCACTTTTCTTCCTCATACCACGACTGTTGTCTGGTGAAGGGCATGATCCGGTTTCTTGTGTAACACTTATGATTTCACACGCTGTCAATAAATAAAATCAATTTTAATTTAATTTAAAATTTGGGTTTCCAAGAAGTTAATTTTCATGCTACAGAAAATTCTCCGCAAATTTTAAAATTTCGAGAATAAAATTGCGGAGATTTTCCATATTTCCAAACATGGTCCTATCTGAGGGTGAGAAATTCAAACACCCACGCTCGCTCCCCTTATCCACATTTTCCGTTTTCTTTCCTTCATTTTCATTCTCCGTATTCATATTGAAAGAAAATAAAATTTTTGATCTGGATCATCTATTTCAGTCAAGATTTATCTGACAAGGGAACCCCAAGGGGTCGCAAGTTTGAAATCGTTCCAAATTGCTACCAGGTATTAAGGACAACTTGAATAGGCATATCCCAAATTTTCGTTTTGTGCTCGTCACTTGCCGCTGAGAAAAACCGTCTCAAAGTTTCACTTTTGTAGTTAAGCCCTGTAAAATCCAGAAAATGGCTTCAAAAATCAGTCGTGAAGACGGTTTTTCTCGGCGACAAGTGGCGAGCACAAAACAAAAATTTGGGATATGCCTAATCAAGTTGACCTTAATGTCTGGTAGCAATTTGGAACGATTCCAAACTTGCGACCCCTTGGGGATCCCTTGTGAGTTTTTTTTTCTAGACAACCCTAATGGATGTCACATGAGGTACCCATCTTATGATCACACCGCCATCTTATTAGTTTACTTTCGATCCTCCACCGTTCCTATTTTATAATTGTTTGTGGACGCCATCTTCATTATCCTTCCTCTGTTTTCTTCAAAAAAACCATTGGCGATGGTCAATGTTTACAAATTGCATCATCCCTCACAGTCTTTCCTTACTAAATTCGAATTGACGGGAAGACCGTATATCAATATTGTATCCAAACAAAGAATTTTAAACATAGGTTGATTTTATGTGATAAACAGCACTGACAGTAGAAGTATCATCAACAGTGTTTGTTTTTTGGAAATGGTAAACTCAAGAAATTTTTGACATTGTCACCTAATGTCCGATGATGTGAACTTTGGCAAGATAAGGTTTTTTTTTAAATTAATGTTAGTTTTATGTTGCAGATTGTTGAAAATAAGTGTTCATGTTTTTTTTGTTTTTTTTCAAAGAATGTTTCCACAGTATTTTTTTTCCTATGACCGAATCCTTGATGATCAGTCAATGATAAACTTTTATTCAAGACATTCGCCACAACTGCGATGATAATATTATGTTTCTGAAAAATTGGAGGTATCATTGAAAATTGTGTCGAATTCAAAATAATGTTTCACGATTTTTCTTATTCTCTTCAGATACATAGTTATCCATGAAATTGGTAGCCCATACGTGCGAAATCTCGACCCGGGACGATAAAAATGATTTTGTCAGTTTTCGAAATTTTTATCGAAGATAGGCAGAAATCTTGGGTACATTCACCTTTTTATTGAAATCTGGAAACATTATCAAAAATTTGACTTTTTTGAAAAAAAATTTCAAAAGAAATTTCAAAAAAATTTGAACCGGACCGGCCCGGCTCCTCTCGAATATGGGTGACCCTAAAAACTAAAAACAGTTTCCCACTCGCACTCTGCTGGCGATCCAATGGACGATAACAGTCACAACGTTCACCAGCTACACGCGCAATAACAAATGATCCTCCTGTCCACATCCCCCTCTCTTCCTCCTTAACGCTCTGTTGGCACAAGAGAGACTGCATTACCAAGAGACGCAGGTCTAATGAGTCACGTTGCGCGCGAAATGCGGTCTGTGCATAGTTAACGATTCTCCCATTACTCATCCACGTCACTCACATTCTTTGCTACTGTTTTTTTGGTTATTAATTGCAAAATCAATAGGAGAAATGAGGATTTTTTTGATTTTCTCATATGAAAAAGGTTTTTTCGTAGTATTTTTATTTTTAGAAAATTTTTTCGATTGTGACTTTAATTGCCGTTTCAATTTTTTCCGCTGATTATTTTTTGAATATTGTTTTCTTTGATTGATTCCAGTCATTTTCAGAGCAAACTATGTGGAGTCAACAGAGTCATTCGGTGAACGAACGTCAAAGCAGCGGCGGCAGCTTCAAAAGAGGTCTCATTTCTTCTGAAATGGGAGGTCCATCGGCGAAGAGAATTGGTAAGTTGTGTCTATTTGTGATTAATGAGCGTAAACAAACATATGCATACTTGCGAAAAGTCAGCCCGGATTCAAACAAAGTGCACAACTTTTTTCACAAATTTTTCTTGACATTTGTCTGCAATTTCATCAAATATAGTTAGAAATCCTTTGTACATTCGCCTTTCAAGCGAAATTTGAAAATACAATCAAAATTGCGACTTTTTTACAAAAATTTCCAAAAATTATAAATTTCGACTTTGTACTGAATCCCGGGTTGGGCCGGACCGCCCGGCCCATACCGTCGCAAGTATGAAATTATGTTTAAAGTAGGCTGTTGTTAGTCTTTAACGAACGAATTCGAATGCATACCTATTGCTAGAAGCAGACTTGTCAAAATCCCGTTTCGGTCCGTCGGCGGTCAAAGCGGATTCTAAGCGGCTGCCTACTTTTAGTCGAAATTTTTCAATTTTTGTTTTAAAATTTCAGTGTCAAAGTGCTTAAAGTATACATATTCAGTTTCTAATCGAATTCTTCAAAATTATCTAGTTTTTGTTTCAGCTCCTGTCCTCGAAGATTCATTCAAAGTTACCAAGACGTTCAAGGTCACAACTAATATGCTTCCTCTTAACGTATGGAGTATGAAGAAAGTGCAGCGGATCAAGGCAGAGACATTCTTTGTTTCAAGTCTAGGCAAAGTCAAGTTGGACCTTCCCGGCACAGTTGCAAATGAGTGAGTTCAATTATTGAGAAAGTATTATCTGTTCATTCATTGATTTGCAGTGTATTAACTAACAATGTTCGTCTCCGTCAGCTGGCAGTAATGACATTGATTCCTTACTTGAGACCCAAATTCTTCCCGAAACAACGTGACTTCGTCTTTGACTCAACAACTCTTTACGTTCCGGAGGGACAGTACATCGGAGAAAAGGTCGAAGAATTAAAAATTTGCAAAAAACAGTTTGAGAATTTGCCTGGTTTTTGGAAACAAAGTATCTCTAGATTCTTGCGTAACGATGACGATGGATTTCTTGTGAGACTTACCAAAGATGGATACATACCACAAGGAGACAAGGCGCTGGAGGAGGAAGCTCATCGTTCAGAGTTCATCAAATTTCTGGGAATCCTTACTAGTCAGAAATCGAATAAAGAGGTGTACTTTCATAAAGGAAATTTGTCTTACCCTGTTGATTCGAAGCAAGAACAGTTGGATTCCACAGCCTACATCAAAGCTGGATTTGCAAAATCAATTGTTATTACCGGAGAGAACGCTGCGGTCACAATGAGCATCAACACACAATTTTGTTCATTCTACAGAACTCTTCCAATTCTGACTCTCGTTTCCAACATGCACAAAGAATTCAAAAATGGAGTTTCTAACGATTCCATCGATGGGACGGAACAATGTTTGAGAGAGAATAGCGAATTTTTGAGAATTGTAAGAAAGGAGTTGATCGGACTCTATGTCAAAGCAACACATTTGAAAGAAGGCGCCAACCTTCTGCAAATTGCCGGACTCTCCAAGAAGAACGCCGAAAAGTAAGTTTACAGTGATTTCATATTTTTCAAAACCTCTACGTACATATTTCAGCGAATTCATAATGCTAGAAGGCCATTCAGTCACTGTTGCGGAGTACTTTTATAAGGTATACAACATCACACTCCAACATCCAAGAATGCTTTTGATTATTGGAAACCTATTCGGAAAAGAGAGCGTCTTTCCAATGGAAGTGCTGAAAGTTGCTCAATATCAACTCAAGCATTCTATGAGTATCAAGGACAAGAAGAAATATAATGAAGCCATTGAACTGTTCTCAGCTCCAGATTCCTACATGCGTGATGTTGCTTCTGTTATCAGCGATCCGTTGGAACTAAACAACAGTTCGTTGATGAAAGCTTTTGGAATTGAATGCAGATTCAATGTGCCGCTTCTCTCGCAAGCAAAGCTTTTGTCTTGCCCGGATATCAGAATAGGAGCGGAGGTTAAAAAACTTCAACTTGGATGTTCTGAAATACCTCAAACTGGATCTTTCGAACAGCCAGCAACTATTCATCAAGCTGCAGTCATTTCATTCGACAACATCTTAAGCAAAAGAGAGATTAGGTAAGTAGCAAACTAACACTTAAAACAGTTAAAACTATTTTTTATAATATTACAGAGACCTTGCTGTGAGGCTTGAAGAAATTTGCTTGGAAAAAGGTATAGAAACTTCATCAAAATTTTGTGCTCATGAAATGGCTGCCGAAGATTACATGTGGATGGACCGAAATATGATGAGGTGTAAGAATCAGAAGATTGGAATCGTGATCGGAATAGTCGAAAATGAAAAGTCTGATGTGTATGATGCGCTGAAGTACTACCGAATCACAAAAGTGCAGACGATCCTTCTCACCAAGGAAACTGTTGATCAAATCTTAAATGACAATACGGAGGCTATCAATAAGGTTACGAGAAAAATAAATATAAAGTGCGGAGGTATCAACTTTCTCGTTGAAATTCCAAAAACAATTGACGGCAAGGAAAGTGCGCTGCACAAGAAATTGAGAGCATCCGTCCAATACATCGGAATAAAAACGTATCAGTCGATCGATATGAAGAATCATAGAATGACCATGATAGGTGCTTCATTCAATAAGTCCCCCTCGTCCCGACTCAGTGGCCATTGCTACCAGGAGATGCACCGCAGTCGAAAAATCCAGGCAATTGATTCGATACTGTTGGAGAGTCTAGAATCCTATAAGAAACGGTCCACGCAGTGTCCCGCGACAATTGTCCTTTACCGCAGCATCTGCAACAACGAGGATTTCAGTATGGTGAAGGAAGAAGTAGAAGCAATTCGAGAATCATTTGTTGGTAGAAATGATGCATACTCCCCGTCCTTGGTGGTTTTAGCCGTTCAAGAAGACGCTCTCTTCAGAATGTTTGTACCAGCAACAGATCTCAAAAGACCTAATACAAATGTTCCACCTGGCACTTGTATCGACACCAAAATAATCACCTACGGGTACGATGAGTTCATCTTGAACTCTCATACTCCAACAAAAGTGAGTTATATTTTAATGGATGTGCTCATTATAATAAGAATTTTGTTTCAGGGAGTGTCGGTACCAGCCAGATACACTATCCTGGCCAATGACCCCGGCTGGACCAAAAACGAAATTGCCCACATCACGTGGTTTATGACATTCAATAATCAAGTTGCGTACAAACCGCATGCTGTGGTGGACGTACTTCATTTTGCGGGAAAATTAGCCAAGAGAGGAACTAACATTCTTAGATTTAAACAGTAAGTTTTTTTTGTTATACGAAACTATCATTCCATCGTTTATTTTCAGAAATATCACGCCGTCTGATTTCGATACCGCGTAAAAAGTTCTGAAATTCACATCAACATTCTTCCTCACTCATATTTGATTGCTTTTGAATACTCAAACTCTCCAGTTTCTCTATTCGTCTTGTTTATATTTTGTTTTATATCCGTTTACCGTTTTTTTGATCGAAAGTTGTGCCCTACGTTTTTTACATTATGTCATTCATCTTTTTTTTCCAATAGAATAAATTTTTTTTTTCAAAATTGAGTACTCATATGTAAAAAAAAACATTTCAAGTTTCAACTTACAAGCATTCATTAGAGGAAAAAAGTTCGTAAAAAGCCACGCGATTTGTGTCAAATCAGAAAATTTAGTGAATCATCAAAATACGCGGGAAGTATTTCTGAATTTTTGATATTTCCAAATGGATCGATAAGAAACCGCAAACAAAATTATAAATTTTTAATGATTTTAAATTGGACTTAAGAAAAAAACGTGAATATGGCTTTATCTGACTCTGAGTATTCCGAAAAATGAGAAGAGTGTTGAAGATACTTGCGGTACCTCTGTTTCATTTCGCGTTTCATATGGTAAAATTTTGAAAAATGTAGATCAATCTTACAATGGAAGTCTTTTGAGACGCCACTTTCAAACAACCTATAAATTTGGTCATAGGTATTTTTAACAACGGGGAGTCCATTTCTGCATTCAAAACCTCCTAACTCTTTATGAGAGCCGAGTTATGAGCTTTCAAACTTTTAATATAGTCAAGATAATTCCAAATCAACAAATAGTTTACGCTAGATTATCTTTTTTTGCAACCTACGATCACAGGTCAGTCGCTGGGGAACACAAATGGAACCGCGCGGTGGCGTATATACCGCCGATTTGGATTTCCATGTGAAAAAGCTTAACCATCTGAAAAGTTTGAGAGCTCTTAACTCGGCTCGAAGAGACAATGTGCAGGGTTTGACTGCAAAAATCGACTGCTCGTGGTTGGAAATACCTATAACCCAATTTAAAGGTCGTTTGAAAGTGGCATCTCCAAAGACTTCCCTTGTTTGAGCTCCATTTGTTCAGTTAACGACTTTCCTTTACGAACACACTATGAAAGGTTTTAGAACGACGAATTGATTCATTTTCGAATAGCCCTATTTTACCTCAAAAGGTGAGATTTCAAAACTACATATATAAGTTTATGAGCTGTATCTTTTTAGAGAGATCCCAACTAAAAAAGTTGTCAAATGTAAAAGCGCAGTTCGTGGTTTGATCTACAATTTTTGACAAAGTTGGCCTTATGAGACAAGAAGTGAGATTGAGACGGACTCTCAAAGTTACTTTAATAATGGATAGGGATGGAGGAATGGGTTGGATTGAATTTAATGAAACAGAACAGAGCCAGAAAACGTTAAAATTACAATTTGTGGAAAATATTGGTACTTAAAAATATAAAGCCGGGTGATAAATGGACATTATTCTGGGGCTGTGATAAAACAGAAACATATCAAAACTGAATACAAAATTTTGATAGAGAAAAGTAACATTAACACGGTAAAGAGAGTCGAAAATTTGAAGAAGAGCACTCATATAATATAAATTTTAAAAAGAAATCATTTAGAAAAAAGTTACAATCGCTGAAACGACTGATGGGACAGTTCGAAAGTTCAGAAAAAAAAACAGAAAAACGGTAGATTCAGTAAACTGGTCTAGGAGATGCAAGAAATGATATGGGCCGGTTAGTTTAGTCATCCACATACATGCATGGCAAGAAGTTTTGACACGCCGGCTTACATCTGAAAAATTTTATTCAAATATAATTCATTTTGTGTGAAGTTGAATTTGGTATATCGTGCAGATTAACTTTTTGCAACAAGAAGTTTTTACCGACAGCGAATTCCTTTTCTATCCTTCATGTCCTCTGGGTCATAGTAGGAAATTGTGACCAATTCGCCGGCTGCAATGTCCTGTAGTGCAATAACTACAATTCGAGGAATCAGCGTTTCTCCTTCCGATTTTCTTGAGTGGCATTCGACGAATGCTGCATTTGCCTCGCAAGCGTGGGAGAGGAAGCGAACAACGTTTCTAGAAAATGTGAGATTTTAAAAAATCGCGAACGAATTTTGAATCTGTTGACTCACCCAATATCACGGGAATTAATTGCAATGTTTCCTTGTATAACTCTGAAAGATGCTTCATATGAAGTCCCTCTTCCTGTGTCATAGAAGGTTTCTAAATCGTCTCCGATAACTTCTTCCATGACCAGTGCCTCACCCACATATTCGCCAATCAACTCTCCCTTTCTTATCGTCTCAGCCGTTTCCAACCCGCATCCGCGCTCATTTTTCAAATGGACAACAGTCAAATTCTTTGATTTTCCTTGTTGAGCTTGTCGATTCGGACTAGTCCTAGAACATCCACAAGCGTCCGAACATTCCACGATAATGCGCTGATCAGAATGGTTGTGATCATCCATATCGACAAGCCCATTTCTGTCGAGCTTGGGATGTTTCCTCTCTTTGCTTATTCCAGGTGGTTTCCGATAGAGAGCATTGAACTGAAAATGTCAAAATGTGTTGGTTACAATAAAAATGTTCTAGATTTTTTTCAAGAGTAACGTATAATACCGGCCAAAATGATGTCATATTTTGCCTTTTTTAGTTGAAAATGTTCAATTTTAAAGTTTATACATAAATTACTTTGTGGGAAACATTAATCTACTATTTAACATTTTCAACTGAAAAAAGAAAAATATGATATCCCTTTGATCGGTACTGTAAATCAAACTTTTCGTACACAAATTTTTTGAGAAAAAAAAGTTTGTGACATTTTTTCAAAATTGTATTAAAACTGGAGGCTTTTAAAAACTCAGGGAATTTTTTTTCGGAACTCATTTGCAAACAAATTTGACTTTTCAAAGTTTTGGGTAACCACCATTTTTCCCATCGTATACCTATTCAGAACCGCGTAAAGTGTCATGAAAAAATCTTTGAAAAAACTAACGATTCGATTGCACTTGCATGCGGTAGGATTCTCACACGCCGTGGATGCGTGCGATTTCAAGTTACAAGAAGGTTTGAGTTCAGAAGCTGGCTTGTTAGCTTCTTGATTCATGCAGACGTTTTTGGCCTCATCTGATACCACGGTTTCAGTTACAGTCTGTAATAGTTCTTTATAATATTTTTGAATACTTTTTCAACAGTTCTTACCTGATACGACAACAACTGCTCCTGGCCGTATTTCTCCCGTTCTTCTTTTTTAATTTTTTAATTTTGAAGAAATCTGATATGATTTCTTTTATATTCATTTACATCCATCAATTTCATAGCAAGGAATATTTGGCGAACTTGTTGTTTCTTTTGATCCATCACGGTAGGAGACAATTCACGGTCACGGAGCTTTCCGAGCTGAAAAATGTAGAACTCTAACTGCATCAACGTTACAATGCTACTGAAAGTGTCAAATTCTTTTATAGACTCAGGTAATTATTTTTTAAATATGCTTTTTGTGAAAATTGAGAAACCACGAAAACCAACCACAATTTACAGGCTTCAATTAAAAAAACTGTTTGAGAAAACACTTCATAACTAATTTCGAAAGAGCCTCCGTTCTTTTTCAGACTTTCAAAATTCCAGGTGGGGCCACCGGGTTGGGCCGGATTGAAAAAGTTGCGGCCCGGTCCTGTTTCGAATTAAAAAAAAAGTTCACTGCATTACTTTTTTAGTATTATATAATCCTCAAAAACCTTCTGAACCTACAAAAAAAATGTCTTTAAAAAGACAGAAAACTTCTTAAAATATGTGTTTCACCAAAAAATGGGAAACTTTTCGAGAAACATTGAATTTTTTCAGTACTTTTTGTTTTCACTCACTTGATCAGGCATCGGCTCAACTTCTCTGATCATTCCGGAGCATCCACCGCCTTGCTTCTTGTGTGCTTCGACTCGAGTTTGTGTGGCGTGACGAGCGTTTGCGGCTCGAACTCTTCTCCAGTTGATTTTTTTAGGCGGCATCTACAAATTTGGAGGGGATTATTATCATCGAAATTATTCAATCAGTTTTTTCCAATAAAGTCATGTAAAAATAGTAGAGGATCCACTCTAACTCTCTCCCAGCTCTTTTCCGCTAACTTCCAAACTCTCTAAGACACGCTCACTACTGAACAGGCATCTCAACACGTAGAAAATGAAACAAAAGCAAACGGAAAAATATAAAAATCAATAAAAACATGAATTCCTAGATAGTTATTATTTTATTATTGTAAAAGTCAACAAATTTTCTTTTTAATACTTAATAAAATGACAGCCAGAACTAAAAAACTAGTCTAAAAGCTATCCAAAAAGATTAGATTTTCACTCTCTCAAAGAAAAACTCAAATTTCATTTTTTCTAGATAAAATTTCATTTTTTTTGTTCAAAAATGCTTAATATGCAAATGTTGTTCAATTTTTTAGCGCAAAATTTTAATTTCAATAATAATTTCAAACTTTTGCTTACCGTTGTGGTGTTAAGTTGAAAACCGGCGGAAGAGAAGATTTGCACTTGATTTAAGAAGTTAATCGTTTGATGAATCTGGAGTATTTGATTTCTTGAATTTCAATTAATAAAACTTTCCACAAGTTGAGAAAAAAAGCCAATATCAAGTAAAAAAAAGTAAGTGAATAAATAAGACGTATAAATGAAAAAAAGAGAAAGTGACATGAAAACTTGCGCGCGGGGGGGGGGGGTGGGAGGAATTGCCTGGTGAAGAAGGTGTAGAGGAAAAGGGGAGAAGTTAGAAATACGATAGGGAGAAGCGAGATTTAGAGAAAAGGGAGCAGTGGCAGTAATGATGAGAAATCGATTGGATTGTAGAAAAAGAAAAGAGTTGAACGGGTGGAACACACAAGCAGAGCAATAAAATACAAAATCATAATATGTTCGTCATTGCAAACTGGGAGAAAAATAAATGGAAGGTCGTGAAATGTGAGAAAAAACTTATAAAAAGCCGCGTTTTTGAAAGCATATTATTATGATGCAATTAGTATATATGTTTCTAGTATAATAATCAAGCATTAAAAGAAGAAATCTATTTTTCTGTAGCAAAATTAAATAATTTTTACTATGATAAAGCAAATCATTGATAATTCAAAGTTTTCATAATGAAAAATGAGAAAAGAGGAGAGTAATAATAATGTAAGAAACTATAACTAAATTTAAAATTTCCGTAATTTGCTGCATTTTCAGATCTATAACGTCCTGACTATCTTTGTTAAAACTGGCATAGCCAACTAAACATTATTTTTAAGATTGATCTGTAGTTACTCACATTCAGACATGAATTTTGAAATCAGTACGCTAAAATGTTTTTTATTCCCCCCTTATCACGCTGTTTCTAATCAGAACCAAGAAACAAACACCCTGATAATCATATTCATGAATTCTGAGTATAGATTGGGTGTCGTTATAACATAGGTGCCCTTCTATTACAGGTGCCGTTATAATACAGTAATTACGGTAACTTTTTGATGCAGACCCTTTTCATTTTTGATTTCCAAATTTGCAACATAAAGAGAAGGGAACTAGAAAGATATCCATTCTCTTTTTTTTTCTACTTGTACACAGAGTAAAAACTAGACAAAAAATCTTTTAGGAACATCTGCTCTTATGCGCGGACACTAAACACCTGCACTCGTTGCAAACAGTTTTTTATTGTTGCGCACTGGCAAAAAACAGTTCGGATGGCGCAAATTGGCAGCTGTCCCCAGACCAGAGTTTTGTCACTAATTTTCTAAAAACTGAATAATTTTTTCTATACTTTCGCAAAAATTGATATCAAATCTGATAATAAAACTTATGAAAAATCTAAACTAAATAATTTTTGGTGAAAAATTAGTCTAAAAATCAGACAATGTTCGATCCATTTTATATATTCTTATTTGCCTACTTATAGGAGGCCGCTCGCGTTTTCTAAAAATATAGTGTGAAAAATCTGATCAATAAGATTCAAATTGGGCTGAAAATCGGGATTTAATTAATCATCGCGGCAAGAGAGTATAATAACGAAGAGAGACGTGTCTGTCTTCTGCCGGGCAGCTGGCGTAAGAAGGAAGCACGCCCTTCCGAAGCTCCCCCACATAGAGTTCGTGTCTTTCCACATGTGTTTGGAGGTGATTTGGAGGTTATTGCGTTGTCACTCAGCGCATCATACTCGAACCCATTTCGACCAAATTCGACTATTTTCAAAATTTGTGTCCAAAATATGAATTCTTGGATCTGAATGAAGAAACATTTCAAAATATGCCAGAATAATACCAAAATGCATTGAAAATAAGTTTAGACACTTTTTTCCATATCTTGGACACAATTTTGTTCTGGCTGGAACCCCAAAATCTAGGGGGGGGGGGGGGTCCTATCATTATTGGATGCACTGTATTTTCATTAGCTGTTGTAAATCCGATCGTATTGAAAATTTATAATTTTGTTTTGAGTAAATATTTCCAGTGTTCGACTTGATCGCAGAATACCCAATCTTCGTTTCATTAATACACTATTTCCGCGTGTTATCGACAAGATGATATTGACGAATAACGGAATTGGAATAAACAACAAGTTGTGGACATTTGGAGCAGTAACAAAAACAGAAGGACGAAGAAGAGTGATAATTCCAAACCAAACAGAAGTTCGTTTATTCGAAACAGCCACTCAGGAAACTATTCGCCATCTTTCTGATAAATCACCAGAAGAAGCGTATCAAGAACTGTTTGATGCATACTTCAAAAATAAAGTAATCGTCAGGAAAGAGTTGAGTGTGGGACCAACATTGCCGAATTTCTTGAAGAACAGGGACCCTGTTGGATTTAAAATCGAATCAGAGCGACTCAATCTGTATCTTATTCCGTTTGACATTTGGAGTGATTTGGTCAGGATAGTCGAAATGAAAAACCTGAAACACCTCAAATTAGAGTTTCGTGGTGAGACTCAAGGAGTTTTGGACAAACCAGAGGTAAGGACATTGGAAAACTACGAGGTTTGGATTTTGAAGACTGAATGTGAATAATAAGAGATTTGATCGCATATAAAATAAAATTTGGTACCGATTTTGTGACTATAAAACTTGTAATATCTTGAACCGTGAATAATATAACTGTAATTCAATTATTTTTATGTTTTCAGATAAAAAATTGCAAGACTCTTGCTCTCCATGTCTACAATCCATTTCAATCGTTGCCTATTAATGAGCTTGTTGATCTCCGGAACGAGCATTTGGAAGTTCAATATGCTCTTTTCACAACCGATAATATTGAAACGCTAATTCGAGTAAGTTATGAACTATATGCACGTCGGCGAGCTAGTGAAACCTCCCGTCTTGAAAAAATTTCAAATGCTTTGGCAAATTACTTTACTACATATTTTTACACGGTCAAAATTTCTAGATATTCTTACAGATGTGACTTTTAATCTTTCCAGTATTTCGGAAAGTGAGAATCCTAAATAAAAAAAACCCCAGAATTGATTTTTGGAAGGTGTAAGCGATCACTGAGAAAAGTTTTAAGAGAAAATAGTGATGTGATAGAAATTCTCTTTTCGATAAAATGTAATGTTTCTGATTGCAGAGCTGGATTGAAACACGCCGTGACATCGGAACCAGTTTCGGCCTGGGACGAGAAACATACGAGGACGTGGCTGAAATATTTCAATACTTTGTTGAGAACTCTGGAGCTGTGCCTTCAAAACATTCCGTGTTAGTTTCTGAATTTTCACTTCTATCAATAGTTTGGATCTCCAACTTTCTTTTTATTTTTGTAAAAAAAGATTATGCAGAATTTCCGATGGAATTGTCATCGATGGAGTCACCTTCGCAATCGGTAACAATCAAGATTTGTTCATGTTCGTTAGCGAAAACACCACGGAAACCAACGAGAGATCTATCAGTGAATCTTCGTGGTTTTTCAAAACGACTGTTTTTTTTCTGATCTAGATCGTGTCGCCCAAGATATTTAAAATTCCAGGGCAACTTCTAATTAGTAGTCTACTTGGTCGTAACTGACGTTTAAAATCCAATCTAATCTGTCGAATTTTTGTTATGAGAGCAAATCGATACCTGAAAGTAACCAAATTGAAATTTCCCAGCTAAAGCTGACTTTTATGCACGGGGCAGAGTGGTGTGTCCGGATCGGTACGAAGTGTAGGAGAGATATAGATGTGGTACCAAGCAGGATAATGCAAACGACGAGCCTGGGGCGCAATAGTGGTAATTACCGGCTTTGGCCTGGCCACCAGTTGCTGGGGATCTTATTTTGTGAGGGGCCATTAAAGTGTTTCGCTCAGAGAGCAGTCACAGCTCGGGTATGGTCAAGCAAGGTATAGTTATTTCTCTACAGTACTGATTTTACATGGAATGACTCCCGACTGGCTCCACAAATTTTGTGATTTTTTTGGCTCATATGATAGATTCTGCAAAAAAAATAACAAACCGGAAAGCTTTTCCGGTGACTGGACCTAATTTTCGAGATTTTTAGTTTTTTTGAAAATCAATTTTTTTCAATTTTTTTGAAAATATTTTTTTCATCATTTTTTTTCTCAATGTTCTCCCATTTGGCAAAAAAAGCAAAAACGTGTAAAAAATAGAAAATTTCATAGACTTTTTGATAGGCTATGAAAAATTTTTTGGTCATGTTCCTACTTTTACCAGACCCCCGAAAACTGAGAGTCAAAAAAAATAATTTTTTCTGTGAAGTCGTTGGGCTGTTTTAAAATAGTTTAAAAAATAGAAGAACTCATGTAAACAAATTTTTCAAAAAAAAATTTAGGGGTAATCGCGAAAAAAAAAAGAAATACATTTTGTTGAAATTTTCGGTTTTTCAAGATTTTGATGGGTATAGAAAATATGTCATTTCTTTTGTTTAAGCTGTGAAAACGTTGGTAAATTTAAAGAAATTAATAACCACGGACTTCTTAAACCTGTATCAAGAAGTTTGAATGTTTCCTAATCAGTTTCCAATTCGTAGCATTGGCTCAAAAAATACATTGTTTTGAGGTGGTGAAAAATTTCAAAAGCTCGCCACGTGCTTCAAACTTCAAATGAACAATTTTTCTTTCGAAAACAAACTTATAACAGATAAATTAACAAGTTTGATCACTTTAAACAAAAATTTAAATTTTTTATTTTTTATGAAAATTTCATGTGGTCCCCCCTTCTGAAATTTTCAAAAAAATGAAAAATTTAAATTTTCGTTTAAAGTGACCGAAGTTGTTAAATCTTTTATTTCTTAAGTAAGTTTTCATAGCAAAAGTCGTTCATTCGAAGTGTGAAGCACGTGGCAAGCTTTTGAAATTTTCACCACCTCAAAAGAATGCATTTTATGAGCCTCTGCTACGAATTGGAAACTGATTAGGAAACATTCAAACTTCTTGATACAGGTTTGAGAAGTCCGTGGTTATTAATTTCTTCAAATTTACCAACGTTTTCACAGCTTAAACAAAAGAAATGACATATTTTCTATACCCATCAAAATCTTGAAAAACCGAAAATTTCCACAAAATGTATTTCTTTTTTTTTCGCGATTACCCCTAAATTTTTTTTTGAAAAATTTGTTTACATGAGTTCTTCTATTTTTAAACTATTTTAAAACAGCCCAACGACTTCACAGAAAAAATTAATTTTTTTGACTCTCAGTTTTCGGGGGTCTGGTCAAAATAGGAACATGACCAAAAAATTTTTCATAGCCTATCAAAAAGTCTATGAAATTTTCTATTTTTTACACGTTTTTGCTTTTTTTGCCAAATGGGAGAACATTGAGAAAAAAAATGATGAAAAAAAAAAATTGAAAAAAAATTGAAAAAAATTGATTTTCAAAAAAACTAAAAATCTCGAAAATTAGGTCCAGTCACCGGAAAAGCTTTCAGGTTTGTTATTTTTTTTTGCAGAATCTATCATATGAGCCAAAAAAATCACAAAATTTGTGGAGCCAGTCGGGAGTCATTCCATGTTAGTACTGAATCATCCGCACATCCCACTGGTTTGCGTGGTTGCAGGGCGATGATCTGTAGAGAGCTGTTACCAAGCCAGCCTCAACATCTTCCATAAATTTCTCCTTTCCCAGGGTTCCTCTTAGCCAGGGCTGTCGGATATAAAGATCTACTAGCGTCTGGCCGAGTTACCCGCCGGGTGCCTCGCGGCCTTCCCGTCCGTCATCGACTTCGCAGTCTCAAGAGGGGGGAGCCTGTCCCAACCCATCGTATCAATGATTTTCCTATCTTTGCTCATCTCCTCTTGTGCTTGATTTGCGCACTTTACGGATCAGATCCAGTGGAATAATCTTGATGGGGACTCATATTGTCGGGACAGTATGATGGCGACTTTGCCTTGTACTCTAGCGCATCCGGTGTACGAAGTTCCATTCTTACTTCATGAGAAACACCGGACTATACAGCACTGGAGTACACGTCCTTTTTGGCTTCTAGCCCACGGTTTTCGTTTTGCTTTGCGTATTTCCGGGCATGAAAACAGAAATGTCTCCAAGTGAATCCCAGAAATTCACATCGCTACTTTGACCTTTTCCCCGCAGCTAGTACGTTGATTTTCGAATACGAAACATGTTCAGATCAAGTTTGGGTAAGGTATAATTACGCTGAACAGTTCCACCTGGTATTGCCAGCCTTCAGCAAGCCGTCACTTCAACGAGGTTGGTTTGGGCACGTTTCAGATCAAGCAAGTTCTTCTGACATACTAGGTTAAACGAAAATCGAAATTACTCATGAAACTTTTCTCTTTTTTTCCATTTCATTTTCATTCCATTCTACCACGTGAAGATTTGTCTTTTTCACCCTCATTTCCTGGTATGAGGACGGAATTATCCCCAATACTAACCAAGAAAAGTCAGATTATTCAAAACTCCTCTTTCCTACCACGCGGCAGTCATATCCGATAGCAAGATAACTTATCTGTTGTCGCCGATAATCGGTAAGACTGTTTCTGCACTTTTTCTCTTTTTTTCAGTACTTTTTCTCGCCTATCGGAAGATTTCGGCGCTTTTATTTCCCGTTTCGTTCATAATCTGAGTCTAACAAAATTGTGTATGGAGCTGATTTGGACTCCAAGAGAAACACATATTTTGTTACTCCGATTAATCGATATTTTCGGGGTTTTTCCTTTCTCCGTTTTAGTGACTGAAGCTGAAGGCTTCGCGTGAAATTCACTGTTTTCTGGAGTTTTCAAACGAAATGTAGCAGGAATTCTTCATATTTTCTATTCCTTTTATGCTGCGTCCAAAGTAACTTTTTCGCGGAAAATCCGCGCGGAAAAGGTGTCCAAAGTAGCCATTTCTTTTCCGCGTTTTCCTCTGCGCCTTTAAGCTAATCGCGGCGAGACCAGCGCATTTTTTAGGAGGGAAAGTTAAATTTTCGAAATTAAAATGTTTTTTTGAATTCCCTCCAAAAAAGTGAGCTGGTCTCACCGCGATTAGCTTAAAGGCGCAGAGGAAAACGCGGAAAAGAAATGGCTACTTTGGACACCTTTTCCGCGCGGATTTTCCGCGGAAAAGTTACTTTGGACGCAGCATTACATTACAAACACCTTGTGTATTGATTTTTCGTGTTTGGAATCTGAAGTGATTCCAATGATGTACTCAAAATCGTGAAAACAAACAAAATTCCGTAGCGAATTTTGCGATTGTTTTCATACACAACCAGGTGTTTTCCAGTGAAAACATTTGCAGTATCGATCGCCGAATCGATAGCATCACACGTTTTTTCTTTTCGTGCTTTTGTTTTCACTGGTTAGCCGGTCAGTACAAGCTCAATCCGTCGATCAGTCTCATTTTCAGTCCGTTTCCAGTTTCCGTTATCCGCCAGATCTTTTGGCTTGTGGTCTCTTCCGCCGACTAATTCTTGGCGGGTTTCGGAGGCTTGCGCCTCTTCCCCCTCTTCCAAGAGTTGCCTGGTGGCTTATCAAGACCGAATTTCATCGGAATACTCTGGTAACGATCACCTTTAATGTGCCTCCAGTAAATATTTTTACTGTATTCGGCAGTTGCCGCGCACAGCTTGGGGATCCACTCATTGATCGTTTTTCGATCGATTCCCAGCTGCAATAGACTATTTGTTGTTGGTTTCCACCACGTTCCCAGTGATCCAACAACAATCGGCAAGACTGTGACTTTAATACCTCGTGCTTCGAGATATTTGTACGCTTTTGTGTACTTTTCGACTTTATAGTCCCATGCTCTCTGTATGCCTTCGAGGTACTCATACGGACATGTTACATCCGCCAGAATGATTTCTTTACCATCTGGACTTCTCAACATAATGTCCGGTCTTTTCACACTGGGTCCAGCAATCACTGAGTCGTCTACCAACTTCCAGTTTCTCTTCGAACCCTTCTTAATGAGTTCACTCACTTTGTTGTGTACTGCATTATGTCTTTCGGTTATCAATCCGGACTTATTATACGTGCAGACCTGCAGGATGTGCATTTGCGTCTCTTTTTCCTTCACACATCTCCTGCACTGCTTCGTACTTGTTGCATCCCATGTGTTAGCATTACACACTAGCATGTTCAATCGAGCTTTGTGGACTATTTTGTGAGCGGAAAAACTCATTTGTCCTCCATTTCTCACGAAACTATTGCTCTGAGGGTGTTGAAGTACCACTTGAACGACTTGACTTTTCACTGGTTTCTGCGTGATGAACCTGTGTAAGATTCCCGTGTTCGCCTCTTTTTTCAGCAATAGTTGCAGTTTTTTCACATGACTTTCTGTGTAAACTGCTTCAGGTCCATCTTCGATGGCCTGTACCAAAATTGCTAGCTTTCCCTCATGCTCAACAATTTTGATTTTATGCAGCGGGGCATCTTTGATGCTCGATAATCCTCTGCACACTTCACGTATTCTGGTGAAAGTTGTGTAGCCGAAATTCTTTTTCTTCGACGGAGTCTCATTGCTGAGATAAGCAGCCATGTCACTCAAGGTGACATCCTGTCTACCCGTTTCTGCTACTACAACTTCTTTCAGATAGTCCGAATACAGTTTCTTTATGTATTCGTCATCCGACCAGAGTTTCTTCATTGTTGACACGAGATACGTGATCAACGCGGTGATCTTTGGGCACGCAACACCCAATCCACCTTTTGAAATCGGCAATTGACAGTATTCGACAGGAGATCCCGAATGGGGTATCTCATGTATTGATTTTACCGCTTTCATTGTTTCACCGGCAAAGTATTTCAACTCTGTCAGTTTTGGTATCGAATTCCCATACATGTACGTCATTTTCGGTAGCATGAAGGATTTGATACAGTCTAGTTTCTGTGGTAGTGTGAGTTCCTCATCTCTCACTAACAACTCAAACTCTTTAACGACCGATTCGATCAAGTCCATTTCGGAAGTTCTCGTCTCGACACCCGTTTGAATGCCCAAGTATTTGTAGGTGTCCGAACAAGCCATGTTCCGGATCGGTACACCTTTCAGGTTTATAACTGCGGCCGCATTCACCTTTCCTTTCTCAAGAACCAAACTGGCACACTTTGCCGGTTTGAAGATCAGGTTCAGTGGGGTGCAATCTCTGTCCAACTTTCTCAAACTTGGGTAATTAAACCGTTTCATTTAAAAGAATAAGAAAAATCACATTATAAGATTACAATAATAACAATAAGAATAAAATCATAAATAAAGAATAAAATTCCTACATAAAATAGGAAAACTGTAAGGATGCTAAAAGAGCCTCCTTTATATACTGTGCTGTACCGGATGCGGTAGCGGGGGCGAGAGGAGGAAGGAATTCAATTAAATCTAACAAAGAGACAAGATATGTTTTGATTAAATAAATTGAAAACTGTGAGACGAATGGTGATTCATCACAAAAGCCCCTCCACACGAAGAAGAGGACCTAGGACACGATCAACTCATGAAAGATCACCAGGACGATGAAATCCAAGCGACCCAATGATGCGCGACAGAAACTATCACTCTTAGAAAACTCTATCCCTGTTAAACCCCACCTATGATGAATATCCTCAGATTCTCAGAAAACCCCCATTACCCCCGTATATTATCATTCCTGAAATATTCACAAAGAATAAAAACATATTTGTTAACATACATTTTTTATTCAACAAAGAAAATATTCTTGACATTCCTGAAGGATTCACGGCGCAAATCACTCTTCCACTAGAATCACGTCCAGAGGGAAAAGCCCCATTTCCTCTATGCCGGCCAAGGAGATGAGAAAGGGACGATCGATGAGGGGTCTCCCGTATCTGGAGTAAAAATACTCCATTACACTGATCCAATCATCCCTCGCTTGCACATAAAAATAACAGTCCGCGGGTCTGAAAAAGCCGATTATTTAAAAATAAGTAAATAAAAACCCTTACCTTATGAAATGGACTTTGAGGGAACACTCGACCCGGCCTCGCCGGTGTTCAAAACGAATTGACACAGCACCAAGGTATTGAAAACGCAAATTAATATTCCGGGAAGTTTGTCCCTGCCAGTGTGGGACTTTACAATCCAGCCAGTGCGTGAGAGGTATAACCATGATTATGGCGATAAACTCACCACGAATATCACCCTTTTATACCACCAGAATGATGGAAACTACAACAAGCTCCACCCAAATCTATACAGATTTCAACGAAACCATAGAAATAGAACCGGCCCCGTTATCAACAGAAAATTATGCAAATCATACACTAACATGGAATGTATTTTGACTGCTACCTCTAAAGTACCGATTTTTTTGCTCATTCGATAAGTTTTCCCAAGACAAAATGACCCATAAAGGGTTTTCCTGTGACGTGAACTCGTTTTTGAACATGAAACTTATGAAAAAATAATTGTTTGATCCCTAAAAAGGTAAAAATGTGACACCCTCCAAAAAAAATTGTTTTTTTCGAGGTTGGCAGAGGTGACATACATGTGGTAAGAGAGCACAACTTATGTGGATCATTTTTTTATATAGCACTATAGTCGCTTCCAGTTGAAAATTAAGAAAAAAATTGCTCTGAAAATTTTCATTTTTCGAAAAAATGTGACATGTCGGAAATGAGTTCGAATTTCAAATATTGTCCAAGCTCCTATTCAAATTAAAAAAAAACAACAATTTTCAGATTATGTTAAACCATTTTCAAAAAAGAAAGTACATCCCTGTTGACTTGTCTTGTCATAACACTCGTTCAAATATTGCAAGTTTTCTCATGTTTTGGAAATTCTATTGCTCATAACTCCTTTAAAACGACAGCAAATTTGTTCAAAAGCTCAGTACAACCCAAAAATAACTATTGCTTTTCAAAAATCATAATTGGGCTGTTTTTAGAAAAATTATTTTTTTCGATTTTTGATAAGGGGGGACCACATGAAATTTTTTCAGACACTTGAAAAAATTTTTTTTTCGAAAACAACCCGAATTAACGGTTTTTAGCATTTATTTTTGTTTATAAATTTGTTTTGAGTTGTTTTCGAAAAAAAATTTTTTTCAAGTTTCAGAAAATCGTATTCTCAGTAAGAAAGATGTAAAATAATTTAAAACTCCTCTCAATCATGGGCTTTAGCATTGGATCATTATATGTGGTATCAAAAGACACTAAAAATGTTCTGAACAGCACCATAAACAACTTTATAGAAATGAAAGATGAACATAATTGACAAGACATGCAACATCTCATCCGGGGTTTTTGTTAAACATTTTACGCGCATTTTCAATCACTAATATTCTGAAAGCCACGGTTACCGATTGTTTTTTTCCTCTGTATCAGCATTCTCATACGATATAATCACTGAAAAACGGAAAGAAAAAAGTAGCAGTAACCCATTTTTAGATGTTTAATATTCGAGTTCTCAAATTTGGCCTTGTGGAGAACAACTGTGGCTGGGGTGCGAACGACCGGGAGTTCATCGCCCGCCCTCCAACGAGGGCCCTACCTTAAACGGAAGTTTGAGATGGCCGTGGCGGCTTCAATTTTTTGTTGAATTCGAAATGTTTTGATTATTTAATGGAAGGTTTTTTGATTAAAACTTCGTTCTAATTTTTGTTGTTTTTATTCCTTAATAGCGATTGGCAAAAAAACCATGGCAAATTATTGGATTGGAAACATTTTGTTTTGAATTGTTGCTCAAACTACTCTGTTTTGTTTGAAATGATTCCTTGGGTTATGTTGAATTCGACTCAAAACAAAATTGGGAATCTTTAGTGATTATAGCGTATACATGAAGGTAGTAAAAATTTTGGAAAAAAGTCTCGTAACTTAGTGGATCTATATTCGTATGTGAATACTCAAATCAATAGTCAAAAAAAACTTGAAGGAGCACAGCTTCAAACACAGCTTCTCGTTGTTTTTCAAAAATTGGCATTTTCTGTACAATTTCAGGATTCCCGCATTTCCTCGATTATCTCTTTCCGTATAAGTAGTAAAATATTAACAGATGTAGAAATAATAAAATGTTGTTACCGATCAAAAAAAAATCTTGTGAAAATAAAAAAGTAATATAAAAATGAAAAAAATTTATGATGATTCGAAGTGAACAATGTTTTCGGAGAAACAGTGATCCTAAATTTTTCAGCGATTTCAGTCAGAGGGCTGCTATGCTTTGAATTTTTTCGAGTTACGTTTAATATAGTGTTGTACCAAATAACCTTCTCGCGCGGGTCATTCTCATGTGTAATTGAAAAGAGTAATTTTGTATTGAAGTATCACTATTACGGAAAAAAATAACAAAAATTAGAATGAAGTTTTAATCAAAAAAACTTTCATTAAATAATCAAAACATTTCGAATTCGATAAAAAAAACTAAAGCCGCCACGGCCCTCTCAAACTTCCGCTTAAGGTAGGGCCCCTCGCTGGAGGGCGGGTGTTGAACCCCCGGTCGTTCGCACCCCAGCCACAGTTGTTCTCCACAAGGCCAACCGTGACGGCCTGTCACGCGCAGTCTGAGATGCGTAGACATGTTTGGGCAAAACTGCAGTCCTCACCTGACGGGAGAAAACACTTGCCACGTATAAGAGCTCTTTCATTGACTGAACGACAACATTTGGTTCTTCAAAAGCTGTTATTACAAAAATCTTTGGTATTATTCGGGAATGAAGTAAAGTAATGGAACTATCTAAAGTGTTCTTTATTGGAAAGTAGATTACATTTTTAATCATAGGTACGAGAACAGTATTGACTGTTCGTTTATTGAAACTCACAATGGACTTCACATCATTGTTTCATATTCATCATTGACAGCGAATTGATAAAAACGACAGAGTGGCGCATAATGGCGCAGTAGTAAATTTGAGAACTCGAATGTTAACCTTCTGAAAATGGGGTACTGCTACTTTTTTCTTTTTTTCGTTTTTCAGTGATTATATCGTATGAGAATGCTGATACAGAGGAAAAATGCAACCGGTAACCGTGGTTTTTCAGAAAATTAGTGATTGAAAATGTGCATAAAGTGTTTAACAAAAACCTCTGGTGAGATGTTGCATGTCTTGTCAATTATGTTCATCTTTCATTTCCATAAAGTCGTTTATGGTGCTGTTCAGAACATTTTTAGTGTCTTTTGATACCACACTATTATCTAATGATCCAATGCTACAGCCTACGGTCGGATTTGAGAGGAGTTTCAACATATTTTACATCTTTCTAACTGAGAATACGATTTGTCAAGTTTAGCCATGATAGAAACATTTTTTCGAGTTCTTCATAGTTGTTTTGTTAGTTCACCTCTTTTGCTGAGGTTTTCCCTTTACATGGTTTTTGTTTCTCCTCTTTTAAAATAAGAATAAATATTCTTCATTCGAGTTAGAAATCAAAAAAGAAGGAGGTTTCGTATATTCAACAGGCAGATGGTGTGATGGATGAGATGGCTAGAGAGGATGGCTTTTTAAATTGGAAAATGACGTCTTACTTTTTTCAAAAAATATTCATCCTTCTGGTCGCTGTTTCGAGTCAAAAAATACGGAGGAGGCAGGTTTCGTTTTCGATTTCGATTGAGGGCCCTCCCTGATTGATGAAGGGAAGAGGAGGGCGGACTTTTTAATTAAAAATAGAAAGATGACTTTCAAAAAAATTAGATTTTTTCAAGCTGCTTTTCCCTATCAGATATTCAAACATTTCTAAGAAATCAGTTGTTATCAGAAAAAAGTTTTAAAGACATAAGTAGAGAAGTTTGGTGTAAGAAAGAAACAAGTAACTAGGACTTTGAAAAAATATAATGTGTGTTACGTATAAAGTGGTATTAATGCCATCACAAATAAATGAAACACTAACTTATTTAATTACTTAGGAAAGAACAAGAGAAGTGGGTTTGTTGTGTGGAAAGTAAAGAAAAACCCAAATATATTGTAAATTGGAATGCATGAAGTGATACATCAGGTTGGAGTATGAACTGCTGATTTGATGCAAGCCTATTTGCGTGATATGCTCGAAAGTATTTCCTAAACAGATGGTTGTTAGTTAACGCAGTAGTTGAAGTACATGTGCTTCCGTTAATTAAATGTTTTTTTGGGTTGGCTATAATTGTACAAGTGGTTCTAAAACAAAGTGTGCTGATGTTTTTCGATCTCATTTTTGAAAATCGAAACACCATTAAAATACTGCAAATTTCCATAAAGACACCTTCAATATTTTCAATATTTTCCAATACTCAACTCAGAATATTTGAAATCAGTCACGTGAATTTTGACATCTGAAAACACAGTTCTCTCGTCTTTGAATGAAAACACAAGACGACTATTGGTGAACCAAGGATGCACCAATTCTCTGGTTTCAACTGCACAAATATGTATTTCTTATTATAGTTCCGTCCTGTTGAAATCATTTTGTCATAAGAAAGAAACTTAAAAAATACAAAAGATTTGAACAATTGGCTCACGAAACAGCTTCAAAGAAAAACAATGTGAGATAAAGGAAGGAGTTATAACTGGAAACAAAAATGACAAAGAAAAAGGTGACGAGCTATGCAACGGGACTAAAGAAAATTGGAAATAGTCGCAACTTGGCAAAGATAGGCAGGGGCAGGGAATAGTAAAAACTGTGTCAGTACAAATACAAAAGAAGAGAAGGGATAAATTGAAGCAGGTCTATACAAAAGGCAAAGGTAGTAAAGGAGTTGTTAGATACAGTTCTAATATCTTTATTAGAACTTGATACTACATAGAAATGAATTCTTTGATTTATCGGGATTTGTGACTAGGGTTACACAAATTCCTCTATATTGTTCTTACTGAACTAGAAAAGGTTTTCATCTAACTGTTTGTATTAAGTTAAGTCATACGCTTTTTTTTGAGGTTGAACTTTGACTCACGGTTTCTAGGTACTGTGACTGATTATCGACCTATACTTTATTGCATTCTTATTAACTTCTTTGCAGTTAACGCACATCGTTTTACCTAATTATATACACAGCCCGTGAAAACTACTGTTTTATCTGTCGTGAACTAATTTCTTATTTTGGAAAGTAACTTGGTTCTAATTGCGTTGGTGTCAAAATGTTGAGATCTATATGAGAGCATAAACAACACTTGTAGAAGAAGACTTTATCTTGTTTTTTTGCTGAAAATTAGGTTTTCTGTCGTTTTTGAATCTCATTGAGTTGTCTGAGTCATAGAATAACAGTTATAATTAGGATCAGTACATGTTTTGATAGAAACAAACACGCTCTTTCATTTGCGCATAGCCACAAAGCTGTACTGTTTTAAGAATAGGAAAAAATTGACCAGAATCACCAATTTTCGGCTGAAAATGAGGTTTTCTGTCGTTTTTGAATCTCATTGAGTTGTCTGAGTCATAGAATAACAGTTATAATTAGGATCAGTACATGTTTTGATAGAAACAAACACGCTCTTTCATTTGCGCATAGCCACAAAGCTGTACTGTTTTAAGAATAGGAAAAAATTGACCAGAATCACCAATTTTCGGCTGAAAATGAGGTTTTCTGTCGTTTTTGAATCTCATTGAGTTGTCTGAGTCATAGAATAACAGTTATAATTAGGATCAGTACATGTTTTGATAGAAACAAACACGCTCTTTCATTTGCGCATAGCCACAAAGCTGTACTGTTTTAAGAATAGGAAAAAATTGACCAGAATCACCAATTTTCGGCTGAAAATGAGGTTTTCTGTCGTTTTTGAATCTCATTGAGTTGTCTGAGTCATAGAATAACAGTTATAATTAGGATCAGTACATGTTTTGATAGAAACAAACACGCTCTTTCATTTGCGCATAGCCACAAAGCTGTACTGTTTTAAGAATAGGAAAAAATTGACCAGAATCACCAATTTTCGGCTGAAAATGAGGTTTTCTGTCGTTTTTGAATCTCATTGAGTTGTCTGAGTCATAGAATAACAGTTATAATCAGGATCAGTACATGTTTTGATAGAAACAAACACGCTCTTTCATTTGCGCATAGCCACAAAGCTGTACTGTTTTAAGAATAGGAAAAAATTGACCAGAATCACCAATTTTCGGCTGGAAATGAGGTTTTCTGTCGTTTTTGAATCTCATTGAGTTGTCTGAGTCATAGAATAACAGTTATAATTAGGATCAGTACATGTTTTGATAGAAACAAACACGCTCTTTCATTTGCGCATAGCCACAAAGCTGTACTGTTTTAAGAATAGGAAAAAATTGACCAGAATCACCAATTTTCGGCTGAAAATGAGGTTTTCTGTCGTTTTTGAATCTCATTGAGTTGTCTGAGTCATAGAATAACAGTTATAATCAGGATTAGTACATGTTTTAGTAGGAACGAACACGCTCTTTCATTTGCACATAGCCACAAAGCTGTACTGTTTTAAGAATAGGAAAAAATTGACCAGAATCACCAATTTTCGGCTGAAAATGAGGTTTTCTGTCGTTTTTGAACCTCATTGAGTTGTCTGAGTCATAGAATAACAGTTATAATTAGGATCAGTACATGTTTTGATAGAAACAAACACGCTCTTTCATTTGCACATAGCCACAAAGCTGTACTGTTTTAAGAATAGGAAAAAATTGACCAGAATCACCAATTTTCGGCTGAAAATGAGGTTTTCTGTCGTTTTTGAATCTCATTGAGTTGTCTGAGTCATAGAATAACAGTTATAATTAGGATCAGTACATGTTTTGATAGAAACAAACACGCTCTTTCATTTGCACATAGCCACAAAGCTGTACTGTTTTAAGAATAGGAAAAAGTTGACCAGAATCACCAATTTTCGGCTGAAAATGAGGTTTTCTGTCGTTTTTGAATCTCATTGAGTTGTCTGAGTCATAGAATAACAGTTATAATTAGGATCAGTATATGTTTTGATAGAAACAAACACGCTCTTTCATTTACACATAGCCACAAAGCTGTACTGTTTTAAGAATAGGAAAAAATTGACCAGAATCACCAATTTTCGGCTGAAAATGAGGTTTTCTGTCGTTTTTGAATCTCATTGAGTTGTCTGAGTCATAGAATAACAGTTATAATTAGGATCAGTACATGTTTTGATAGAAACAAACACGCTCTTTCATTTGCGCATAGCCACAAAGCTGTACTGTTTTAAGAATAGGAAAAAATTGACCAGAATCACCAATTTTCGGCTGAAAATGAGGTTTTCTGTCGTTTTTGAATCTCATTGAGTTGTCTGAGTCATAGAATAACAGTTATAATTAGGATCAGTACATGTTTTGATAGAAACAAACACGCTCTTTCATTTGCACATAGCCACAAAGCTGTACTGTTTTAAGAATAGGAAAAAATTGACCAGAATCACCAATTTTCGGCTGAAAATGAGGTTTTCTGTCGTTTTTGACTCTCATTGAGTTGTCTGAGTCATAGAATAACAGTTATAATCAGGATTAGTACATGTTTTAGTAGGAACGAACACGCTCTTTCATTTGCACATAGCCACAAAGCTGTACTGTTTTAAGAATAGGAAAAAATTGACCAGAATCACCAACTTTCGGCTGAAAATGAGGTTTTCTGTCGTTTTTGACTCTCATTGAGTTGTCTGAGTCATAGAATAACAGTTATAATCAGGATTAGTACATGTTTTAGTAGGAACGAACACGCTCTTTCATTTGCACATAGCCACAAAGCTGTACTGTTTTAAGAATAGGAAAAAATTGACCAGAATCACCAATTTTCGGCTGAAAATGAGGTTTTCTGTCGTTTTTGACTCTCATTGAGTTGTCTGAGTCATAGAATAACAGTTATAATCAGGATTAGTACATGTTTTAGTAGGAACGAACACGCTCTTTCATTTGCACATAGCCACAAAGCTGTACTGTTTTAAGAATAGGAAAAAATTGACCAGAATCACCAACTTTCGGCTGAAAATGAGGTTTTCTGTCGTTTTTGACTCTCATTGAGTTGTCTGAGTCATAGAATAACAGTTATAATCAGGATTAGTACATGTTTTGATAGAAACAAACACGCTCTTTCATTTGCACATAGCCACAAAGCTGTACTGTTTTAAGAATAGGAAAAAATTGACCAGAATCACCAATTTTCGGCTGAAAATGAGGTTTTCTGTCGTTTTTGAATCTCATTGAGTTGTCTGAGTCATAGAATAACAGTTATAATTAGGATCAGTACATGTTTTGATAGAAACAAACACGCTCTTTCATTTGCACATAGCCACAAAGCTGTACTGTTTTAAGAATAGGAAAAAATTGACCAGAATCACCAATTTTCGGCTGAAAATGAGGTTTTCTGTCGTTTTTGACTCTCATTGAGTTGTCTGAGTCATAGAATAACAGTTATAATTAGGATCAGTACATGTTTTGATAGAAACAAACACGCTCTTTCATTTGCACATAGCCACAAAGCTGTACTGTTTTAAGAATAGGAAAAAATTGACCAGAATCACCAATTTTCGGCTGAAAATGAGGTTTTCTGTCGTTTTTGACTCTCATTGAGTTGTCTGAGTCATAGAATAACAGTTATAATCAGGATTAGTACATGTTTTAGTAGGAACGAACACGCTCTTTCATTTGCACATAGCCACAAAGCTGTACTGTTTTAAGAATAGGAAAAAATTGACCAGAATCACCAATTTTCGGCTGAAAATGAGGTTTTCTGTCGTTTTTGACTCTCATTGAGTTGTCTGAGTCATAGAATAACAGTTATAATCAGGATTAGTACATGTTTTAGTAGGAACGAACACGCTCTTTCATTTGCACATAGCCACAAAGCTGTACTGTTTTAAGAATAGGAAAAAATTGACCAGAATCACCAATTTTCGGCTGAAAATGAGGTTTTCTGTCGTTTTTGACTCTCATTGAGTTGTCTGAGTCATAGAATAACAGTTATAATCAGGATTAGTACATGTTTTAGTAGGAACGAACACGCTCTTCCATTTGCACATAGCCACAAAGCTGTACTGTTTTAAGAATAGGAAAAAATTGACCAGAATCACCAATTTTCGGCTGAAAATGAGGTTTTCTGTCGTTTTTGACTCTCATTGAGTTGTCTGAGTCATAGAATAACAGTTATAATCAGGATTAGTACATGTTTTAGTAGGAACGAACACGCTCTTTCATTTGCACATAGCCACAAAGCTGTACTGTTTTAAGAATAGGAAAAAATTGACCAGAATCACCAACTTTCGGCTGAAAATGAGGTTTTCTGTCGTTTTTGACTCTCATTGAGTTGTCTGAGTCATAGAATAACAGTTATAATCAGGATTAGTACATGTTTTAGTAGGAACGAACACGCTCTTTCATTTGCACATAGCCACAAAGCTGTACTGTTTTAAGAATAGGAAAAAATTGACCAGAATCACCAATTTTCGGCTGAAAATGAGGTTTTCTGTCGTTTTTGACTCTCATTGAGTTGTCTGAGTCATAGAATAACAGTTATAATCAGGATTAGTACATGTTTTAGTAGGAACGAACACGCTCTTCCATTTGCACATAGCCACAAAGCTGTACTGTTTTAAGAATAGGAAAAAATTGACCAGAATCACCAACTTTCGGCTGAAAATGAGGTTTTCTGTCGTTTTTGACTCTCATTGAGTTGTCTGAGTCATAGAATAACAGTTATAATCAGGATTAGTACATGTTTTAGTAGGAACGAACACGCTCTTTCATTTGCACATAGCCACAAAGCTGTACTGTTTTAAGAATAGGAAAAAATTGACCAGAATCACCAATTTTCGGCTGAAAATGAGGTTTTCTGTCGTTTTTGACTCTCATTGAGTTGTCTGAGTCATAGAATAACAGTTATAATCAGGATTAGTACATGTTTTAGTAGGAACGAACACGCTCTTTCATTTGCACATAGCCACAAAGCTGTACTGTTTTAAGAATAGGAAAAAATTGACCAGAATCACCAACTTTCGGCTGAAAATGAGGTTTTCTGTCGTTTTTGACTCTCATTGAGTTGTCTGAGTCATAGAATAACAGTTATAATCAGGATTAGTACATGTTTTGATAGAAACAAACACGCTCTTTCATTTGCACATAGCCACAAAGCTGTACTGTTTTAAGAATAGGAAAAAATTGACCAGAATCACCAATTTTCGGCTGAAAATGAGGTTTTCTGTCGTATTTGAATCTCATTGAGTTGTCTGAGTCATAGAATAACAGTTATAATTAGGATCAGTACATGTTTTGATAGAAACAAACACGCTCTTTCATTTGCACATAGCCACAAAGCTGTACTGTTTTAAGAATAGGAAAAAATTGACCAGAATCACCAATTTTCGGCTGAAAATGAGGTTTTCTGTCGTTTTTGACTCTCATTGAGTTGTCTGAGTCATAGAATAACAGTTATAATTAGGATCAGTACATGTTTTGATAGAAACAAACACGCTCTTTCATTTGCACATAGCCACAAAGCTGTACTGTTTTAAGAATAGGAAAAAATTGACCAGAATCACCAATTTTCGGCTGAAAATGAGGTTTTCTGTCGTTTTTGACTCTCATTGAGTTGTCTGAGTCATAGAATAACAGTTATAATCAGGATTAGTACATGTTTTAGTAGGAACGAACACGCTCTTTCATTTGCACATAGCCACAAAGCTGTACTGTTTTAAGAATAGGAAAAAATTGACCAGAATCACCAATTTTCGGCTGAAAATGAGGTTTTCTGTCGTTTTTGACTCTCATTGAGTTGTCTGAGTCATAGAATAACAGTTATAATCAGGATTAGTACATGTTTTAGTAGGAACGAACACGCTCTTCCATTTGCACATAGCCACAAAGCTGTACTGTTTTAAGAATAGGAAAAAATTGACCAGAATCACCAACTTTCGGCTGAAAATGAGGTTTTCTGTCGTTTTTGACTCTCATTGAGTTGTCTGAGTCATAGAATAACAGTTATAATCAGGATTAGTACATGTTTTAGTAGGAACGAACACGCTCTTTCATTTGCACATAGCCACAAAGCTGTACTGTTTTAAGAATAGGAAAAAATTGACCAGAATCACCAATTTTCGGCTGAAAATGAGGTTTTCTGTCGTTTTTGACTCTCATTGAGTTGTCTGAGTCATAGAATAACAGTTATAATCAGGATTAGTACATGTTTTAGTAGGAACGAACACGCTCTTTCATTTGCACATAGCCACAAAGCTGTACTGTTTTAAGAATAGGAAAAAATTGACCAGAATCACCAATTTTCGGCTGAAAATGAGGTTTTCTGTCGTTTTTGACTCTCATTGAGTTGTCTGAGTCATAGAATAACAGTTATAATCAGGATTAGTACATGTTTTAGTAGGAACGAACACGCTCTTTCATTTGCACATAGCCACAAAGCTGTACTGTTTTAAGAATAGGAAAAAATTGACCAGAATCACCAACTTTCGGCTGAAAATGAGGTTTTCTGTCGTTTTTGACTCTCATTGAGTTGTCTGAGTCATAGAATAACAGTTATAATCAGGATTAGTACATGTTTTGATAGAAACAAACACGCTCTTTCATTTGCACATAGCCACAAAGCTGTACTGTTTTAAGAATAGGAAAAAATTGACCAGAATCACCAATTTTCGGCTGAAAATGAGGTTTTCTGTCGTATTTGAATCTCATTGAGTTGTCTGAGTCATAGAATAACAGTTATAATTAGGATCAGTACATGTTTTGATAGAAACAAACACGCTCTTTCATTTGCACATAGCCACAAAGCTGTACTGTTTTAAGAATAGGAAAAAATTGACCAGAATCACCAATTTTCGGCTGAAAATGAGGTTTTCTGTCGTTTTTGACTCTCATTGAGTTGTCTGAGTCATAGAATAACAGTTATAATTAGGATCAGTACATGTTTTGATAGAAACAAACACGCTCTTTCATTTGCACATAGCCACAAAGCTGTACTGTTTTAAGAATAGGAAAAAATTGACCAGAATCACCAATTTTCGGCTGAAAATGAGGTTTTCTGTCGTTTTTGACTCTCATTGAGTTGTCTGAGTCATAGAATAACAGTTATAATCAGGATTAGTACATGTTTTAGTAGGAACGAACACGCTCTTTCATTTGCACATAGCCACAAAGCTGTACTGTTTTAAGAATAGGAAAAAATTGACCAGAATCACCAATTTTCGGCTGAAAATGAGGTTTTCTGTCGTTTTTGACTCTCATTGAGTTGTCTGAGTCATAGAATAACAGTTATAATCAGGATTAGTACATGTTTTAGTAGGAACGAACACGCTCTTCCATTTGCACATAGCCACAAAGCTGTACTGTTTTAAGAATAGGAAAAAATTGACCAGAATCACCAATTTTCGGCTGAAAATGAGGTTTTCTGTCGTTTTTGACTCTCATTGAGTTGTCTGAGTCATAGAATAACAGTTATAATTAGGATTAGTACATGTTTTGATAGAAACAAACACGCTCTTTCATTTGCACATAGCCACAAAAGTAGATTGGGATAAGAAAAATACGGTGACGTCGAGTCAGCTGCTGTACGCAAATTTTGCGGGCGCGCGTCGACACACACTAAGGAGGCACCTGTCCCCCTGGAAGATAATTTTACGGCGGCCGACTATTACACCGAGGCCACCATTTTCTCGGCCAGCATTTTCTCGGCCAGCATTTTCTCGGCCAGCATTTTCTAGGTCACCATTTTTGTATATTTGAAGGAATTTTCAAGAAAAAGAAGACTTTTTACACCATAGTTAAAAAGTCTTCTTTATTTTGAAAATTTCGTGAGCATAGTAATTTAATGAGTTTTATTGAAATAATGAGAGAGTATGTAGAATCGAGAGACGCAATAGAAAAATGGTCGAAAAAGAAGAGGTAGAGAGGAAATATAAGTCGGGGAATATGATGAATGATTCACAATGGAAGAGGTGATTTACCGATTGAGACCCTAAGACGTTTGTATTCTTCCAGAGCTTCTGGGTCGGCACAAATGGAATCAGCAGTGTCGAGATTCAGAATGTGAAGACCTTCACGATTGCGAACTCTACTGGCTCCCACATAGAAGAGAGCTGGAGGAAGTTGCTTGCCGGCAGCCAGGAAAACATCATCGAGTGTTTGACCTTGAGCCTTGTGGTAGGTGACAGCATACGCAGGTTGAATATTAAATGCTTCAGACCAAGATTCGCAGTCCGAGTTGCTAATGACGCATGTTTTTGTCGGTTGGAAGTTGACTGTTTCTTTTGTGGAGATAAGTCTATAATAGTAAAATTAATAAATACAATGTGAAATGAATTCTTACGTCAAATCCAACGAGACGACGCGACCATCAATACTCTGGATATTACGGACAATACAGAGCTCGCCGTTCACAAAACGTGTATCGACATTCTTATTGACGAGGACACGGCTACCATCAGCCACGAGAAACATTGGAAGGTGATCCACTTTAGACATGACGTCATCTTCTTTACGCGTATAAGTTGATTGGGCAATTGTGAAGAGCTCTTTTCTATCAAACAAATTGAGTGTAATCTGAAAGAACTATATTCGACACAGTCACCTAATTACAAATTCTCACCGTTCTGTTCAATTTTCCAATCATTTCGTTAGTGTGAGCCAAAATCATCATGGTTTTTTCCTCGTCAAATCGTTTTTGAAATTCAGAAACCACACCGACGACACAGTCACGAGAGCACAACTTTGCTTTTTCGTCCAAGAAAATGCGATCTTCTGGATATTGAATGCCTATTCTCCATCTCTTCAACATTTCGGCGAATTCAATGTCATGTTCCTGTCTCATTGCAATTTCCAGTTCTTCATAATCTACGAGATGTTTCCATAACGGTGCTGAAATAAAAAGATTGAGTTTTTACGAGAAAAATTTTAATTCTTACATTTGAAAACCCAATCCGGTGGTAAAGACTTGCCATTTCGATCTTTTTTGGTAGAAACTGGTGGTATTTGTAGCAAATCCCCGAATAAAGCAACAGTACATCCACCAAAAGGGTGATCGTTTTGCATAACTTGTCTCATCCTTTTTTCAATTCTTCTCAAAAGCTTAGAGTCACACATTGATATCTCATCAATAATGAGCAGCAAAAGGTGCGGGTGAGGTGGAAGAGGAACGTCATCTTGAGCTTCCGAGAAGGGGTTTAGATTGAAAACACTGTGAATTGTTTTCCCATTTATATTCTTGCCAGCCATGGCGGTCGAACCACAAACAATCACGTGGGCAACTCCTATTTCATCTACTAGTCGGTGGATAAGTACAGTTTTTCCAGTGCCTCCAGCCCCACTAACAAACAATACCATTGGCTTGGTCTAAAGTGAAATAATTGTCAAATGGATTAATATAACAAATTACCTTGTTTTTCTTGTAGACATCATTCAATATTTTGTGGGAGATCCTCAGTTGATCAATATTCAAATCGAATAATTTTGAAACGGCAGTCATCGGAAATGCGAAGTGAGTAGAAGAGTCACAAATGAAACGCTCAGAGACCAACTGCTCGAAGCCACGCCCCATTTTCACCACACCTGAGGACACAAATCATCTCATTCTTGATTTTTATTGCCTCAGCGGTTGGTGACCTCTCTCGAGCTCTGATTTTCTTCCAATTTTCTTTCATTTTTCCAATGACCATTTTACTATTATTATTATTATTATTTTCAGTTTGAAAGCTGTTCAACATTTGCCTGAAGATTTGGGGCCTCGTACTGTATCAATTCCTACGTGTCCTGTTTGGTAACTGTATTGAACTGCTCTCACGTCTCGCCCTGATCGTTCTCTCGTTCGTAGTTTTGCTACACTTTATTCTACATCCATTTGGACAATGCTCCCCGACCCAGCACCAGCGACTGTATTCCCAAGAGTGGCCGAGTTGAGGAAGGAGGATTACTCTCCAGTCGTCCCAGAAGGTTTGTATTTTGCAATTTTTATTTATTTTAAATGTATCGTTTTCAGCTACCTACATCCCACCAGCTCCACTGGATCTTCGTCAAACACCAAGAAAGTCGCTCAAAAAGTCTAGTCTCAAGATGGAACAAGAAGCGGACGAGGCTGTGCTCCCAGTAAAAAAGAAGGGGTGTAACCCAAAACAATGTAAGAACATTTATTGTTTTAAAAAAGAAACGTCTTTAAAACATATGATTTTCTTACAGCCACGCTCATTGGAAAGAACCTCGCCCACATCACCGCAGTTCGATTCTGTCCTGGAAGCCGTCAACACATTTCCATCGACGAAAATCGGCTTTTGGTGGTTCAACTATGTGAAAGCTGTAAGATCTGCACCTGCAAATAATTTCTTTAATAACTTCGACTCGGAAGAACAATAAATTATACCCTCCATTCACCCCCTTCCGTCATATTTTGTCCCAACCCGTAATATTGTCGTCAAAATAAAGATAGCAACTGTTTCAACTGGCACCTAAAAAAGTAATTAATCATCAGGAAGTGGGCGGAGTTTGATTCAGATGCACACAATAATCGAGTGTATTGGTTCATTTAATATCTTTGTTCTGGTCATTTCGTGTGACCTTTGCAATTATGTCTCAACTTTCATCGGAAGATTCTTTCAACCGCTTTCCAACTGGAGCCATACGTGTTCCCTACGATCTCCTCATGGAGAGAGTGAGAAACCCGAATGGTTATGTTCCCTTCGCCCAAGTTCCTGCCCCCTCTACCCCTATTCCTGTCTCTGATTCTCTGACTCCCGCCTCTACTACTCCAACCGCTGCGCCTCAACCCGTATCTCAAAAAACCTATGCTATGATCGCTTCAACTCCTGTTCAACATGTTTTCCCTTCCAACCGTCCTTCTAACGCTTCCACCCATGTTCCAATTCGCCCACCTATTCACCTTGGTTTGGCTCCTATCCGCGCTGCTTCCTGTCCACCTGATCTTGCTCCATCTCGAAACTCCTATGATGATGACTTCCCAAAACTCCTGGCTCCTGTCATCCCCATAACTCCACTCAAAAAGACTCCAACGCTTGCCACCGAGAGTCCGCTTGTATTAGATGCATCGGAGATGGTGATTCTGAAAGAAATGATTATTAAGTTCAAGAAGACTAAGAAGGTTAAGAAGGTTAAAAAGATCAAGAAGATCCAAAATACTGATGAAGATGCTGGACACAAGAAGACGAAAAAAGTCAAGAAAATGAGGAGAAGCAAAGAGGATGGTGATGTACCCAAGCCCTCAAGAAAAACTAAAAAGTTAGTAGCCAAGAACAAGAGAATCTTGAAGAGACACGGCGAGTTATCTTTTGATGTGTCTTCTTCCCCGAAAAAACAACATGTCCAAATTCCTATGCCTCATGGTCAATGTAAGTTACACTTTTTTTTAAATCTAATCAGTTTCAATTTTTTTTCAGTTGGTGGTGGTGCTCCACAATTTGTCCAAAAGTTGCACTTTCCTACACAAGAAGAAAAGGATTTCCTAGCCAAGAATGTGGAATTTTCGAACAACGTCACACTCAAGCGGGAAAACTCTGTCTATATGGCTTTGAAACCATTGAGGATAAAGTTCAAAAACTTGGAAACCGTTGGATCCGATGCACTACATCTACATGTTGCCAATCTTCTGGACATATTTGTGAGAATGAGAATCCAAGAAGCTGGCGGTGATCTCAAGAAAACCCGGTATTGGCTTCAGTGAGTTTTCTAAATAGACAATTTTAGTATAGCTAGTTTTTTTCCAGATTGACCCATCAAGGATACAAAGAAAGTAATGGTTTCTTTGTCACCCACAAGACGTATGCTGCTGCCGATGGAGGGGTCATCATGAATAAAATTGCTGATCAAATGCAGTCTAACAAGAGTCTGACTTTGGACGAGAGTTTTAGCGTCGTCATGAATGTTTTCAAAGAAAAAGACCGGAGGTTACCTGGTAAAGGTTCAAGGAACCCTGAGAAGATTAAAAATACTATACTAGTAAGTCTTTTTATGTCACTTATAGAAAAAAACATTAATTTTTTTCAGAAAATGAATTTTGGTGCTAAACAAAATCGTGTTCTTGGAGATTCGCACTGTTTGCCTAAAGCACTTGCTCTGGGAAAGCTCGAATGTGACAAAAAACTTGCTGTGGACGACGAGGAGAAAAAGAAATTGTCGAAAAAATTTAGAAATTTAATTTGTCACAGAGTAAGTATTTTACATTGAATGATGAAAAACTTTTGATTATTCAGGTATCCCTCCCGAGAACACCGTGAGAATAAACAGTTGGAATTGGCCCGAAAGATGTTGAGTGATGCGCAAATGGACCCAAATCAAAAAGAGCATGGCTTTGACGATTTAGTGAAGCTAGCGACTCATTTACCAGACTATCAAATTATTCTGTGGGGTATAGAAGGTCGTCAAACCGTTGCGTCGGAGCTGGAACATTTCAACCCCGAAGGTTTAAAGTTTATTGGCCTTTTCTATCAAAATAGACACTATGAATTCGTCAGTCACACGGTAGGACCGAAAGCCTCAAGGTAGACAATTTTAAAAATATAAAAACTAATAAATAACTCACTTTTCCAGGTTTTGTTTCAAATGCAGCAAATTTGACGATGCCAATCATTGGAAAAAATGTGATGCACGATGCAGAAGATGTGGTACTTTTGATTGTGCTCCAGGAAACGCCAAAATCCATTGCAATGACTGCAATATCAATTTCAAAAGTCAAAAATGCTTTGAGGCCCATCTAACCCCCACTAGCGTGAATGCTCTACCATACTGCCAAAAATATTTCTAGTAAGTGAAGCTATCTGCTTAAAAAGTCTAATTTTCTATTTCTAGTTGCAAAAAATGTTCATTGATTGACCGAACGGACAAGTATCGCGGTGCTCCTCATGTATGTGGCGCAAAATCTTTTTGTCAAACATGCCTAGAGAAAACCGGTGTTGGCCATGAATGCTCCTTCAAAGTGCCGACAGAAGAGGAGAAAAACAAGAAACGTGAGGCCCAAAAGTTCTCCAAGTACATTGTGTACGATGTCGAGACGGTTACAGTGGAATCAGGAGAATATGGAGGTAACTTGTGCAAATTATTTCTTTAAAAAAACAATTCTTACTTTCAGGATATGTGGAGAGAGGTCCTAAGCACCAACCGAACTTGATATGTTGCCAAATGTTTTGCACTGAGTGCTATGGAGGTGACTGTACTACCTGCAAAAAGCCATGGGATTATAGAGATGAAGATCCAGAAGAACGAATGAGAATAGAGAACGATGAAGAGAAAGAAGATGAAGATAACGACAACGATGATGACAATGAGTACTACGATTTCAATGCTATATTCGAAGTGGAAGAGCGCAGTACCCCACTCACTCGCTTTGCCAAATTCCTTCTAGATGACCCTATAGCTAATGGCGCATATGTCTTTGCTCATAACGGTGAACGGTTAGTTTTTTCATTTTGTTTGCCTATCTAAACCTTTTTTTACAGCTATGACCATGTTATGCTTCTGGCCGAACTCGACAGACTGGCGGGGTCTGAGGCCGAAGAACCAAAAGTGATACTGAATGGGATGACCATCATAAGCGCCAACTTCAAATTCAAGAAACAGAAATTGTTCTTCAGAGACTCTCTTCAGTATTTACAAATGCCCCTAGCCAAAATGCCAGGAGCTTTCGGTATTGAAGGTGAAGTGAAAGGATTCTTTCCGCATCTCTTCAATCACCCGGACAACTATGCAAAGGACTTGCCAACTTTACCCGACAAAAAATTCTATAGTCCAGAGTTTATGAGCCCAGGAAAAGTCGTGGAATTCGAAGAATGGTATGAGAAGAGTTATCATGACGGTTTCAAACTTCAAGACGAACTTCTCAAATATTGTCAATCTGATGTAAGGATTCTCGCTCGGACATTGGTTTCATTCATAAAAGTGAGTTTATTTGATCAAAACTAGAACTATTTGCCAAAAACTAAAAAATAAATCGTTACTAATTGTGCCTTAACTTTCAGATGTGCCTGGACATTTTCAATGGATGGAACCCTATTGTGAATGGTTGCACACTCGCTTCCTACGTTATGTTCGTGATGACTCACGAATACATCAAGCAAGGAGATGTGGGTTACGTACCAGAAAATGGTTTTGTAGGAAAAGGAAACAATTCAATGCTAGCCTTGAAGTATCTACAATGGTTGGAGAAGAATGATCCATCACTCAAATTGAAGTATCAGCTAAAAGGCGGCGAGCACCAAATTCAAGCAAATGGACATAATTACTATGTGGATGGCTACAACAAAGACACCGATGAGGTTTTTGAGGTTTGTTAAACTATTATTCTAGAAGACAAAATAAAATTTCAGGTTCATGGATGTCTTTGGCATGGCTGTGAGAAATGTTTTCCAAAACGTGAAAAGATAAACCCTATGTGTGGAGGTTTAAGTGCACAGGAATTATATGATCGAACCATACAAAGAGAAGAAGATATCAAGGGTGTCGTGAAGAAACTGAACGTTGTCTGGGAATGTGAAATTTACGAAATGATGGAGAAGAACAAGACGATGAAAAAGTTCTTTGAATTGGTGAGTCATAATTCCTAGAGACTTCAAAATAATAATTTTTACAGAACAAGTACACACGACATCTCCTACCTAGAGAAGCTCTCTATGGTGGTCGAACACAAGCTTTTCGGTCAATCACAAAGGCATTTGAAGATACTATACTAAACTATTTCGATTATGTTAGTATGTATCCATACTTAAATGCCGGAGGGACAGCTTATCCTAGAGGGAACCCAAAAGTAATCACCGACACAGAGCAGCTTCCAAAACCGGGCGGTTTGCTGAAACTACGAGGACTCATATTTTGTGACGTTTTACCAATACAAGATGCATCGATTGGATACTTGCCACAGAGAATTTGCAAGAAATTGATGTTTACGCTATGTAGAACATGCGCGGAAAGTCAAAATATCTCTGGAACTTGTACTCATACTCGGGTGTCGCAACGCTATCTGACCGGTGTTTGGACAACCGAAGAACTAAACAACGCCATCTCCAAAGGATATAAGGTACTCAAGTATCACGAAATCTGGTACTGGCCTGATGAGGCCTGGGTGAAAGGCGGGTTCTTCGCCGATTATATCAAGCCTCTATTGAAATTGAAACATGAGAGTAGCGGATGGCCGAAAGAAAATATGTCCGATGCAGAAAAAGAGGCATACATTGGAAGGATATTCGAAAATGACGGTGTTTTGTTGGATGCTTCAAACATTAAGAAGAATACTGCATTAAGGAGTCTTTGTAAGATTTTCCTCAACTCTGCTTGGGGCAAATTCGGTCAAAACCCTATGAAGTCGGAAGTAAGGCTTATTCTAAAAGAGGATGTAGTCACATTGACTAACTTTTTCAATGATGCGAGGTTTGAACCAGTTTCAATGATTCCGTTCGGAAGGCACAAATTGTGGATTTCGAGGAAACCTAAGAAAGAGACGCTCAGACCTGCTCCATTCACAAACTTGGCTATCGCAGCTATCACGACTTCTGCAGCTAGGCTCCGTCTCACTGAAGCTATGGAAAAAGTGGGCGTTGAGAATATGATCTACTGTGGTAAGCCTTTTACTAAAACTTTCTAATGCTAACACGTTTTTTTCAGACACTGATTCCCTAATCTTCAAGCAAAAGAAAGGAGAAGATCCACTAAAAGACCTGAAAGGAGAGCAGTTGGGCTCACTGGTTAGCGAAATTCCCGAAGGAAGCGAACTTGTAGAGGTCATAACTATGGCTCCTAAAGTATATGCCCTCAAAATCAAGAAAGCTGATGGCACTTTCACCTACTGTGTGAAAGCCAAAGGAATGACACTTAACAGTGGAAATTCAAAGAAGATTACATTCGACACTATGAAAAAGAGTGTAAGTTATATCTAAAATACCTACAAAAACTATTTTATTTTATTTCAGATGAAGGAATTCATAGAATTTGGCGTAACCGATGCACTAGAGGGAAATATGCTGACATTCAAGAGAGGAGAACACGCTCTAGATGGCTTGTGGACATGCCTGGTGAAGAAGAGACTCAGCCCACGAATGGATAAAGGGCACTACGTAGAGGGAGTTGTGGCTCCATTCGGTCAACTACAAAGCAATGTGGATCTAATTGATGATTATCCGTTCTAATTTAAACTATTTTATTGTAATTTACTCTATTTTTTCTAATTTACTCTATTTTTTCTAACACGGGTCTTTTTAATAAATGTAAACAACTAAAAAAAGTCTTAAAAACCCCAAAACCCAAAATAACAACAGCAAAAAGCTCCGGACTTCGAATCGTCACGGTGAGTGATGATGAGAAGGGCGGTATGAAAAGGCGGCTCTTACTCCACCTCCCTTGTTGCGAGGTGTCGTTTTCGCGGGGGTCGGTGTGTGTGTCTTTAAAGTAGGGGTGTGTCATTGTGTGCGCGGCGACCGCGTGCGACGACCGCGCGCGGCGGGTCTTTGTGTGCGCGGCGACCACATGCGGCGGGGCCTTTGTGTGGGGACCACATGTTGTGAGGGTCAACGGAAATCTGACTCTGATTTATTAATAAGAAAATCGAAAAGTATATGCAAAGTTTCAAACACAATTCAAACACAATTCATGCACAATTCAAACACAATTCAAACACAATCAGCACAATCTTTGCACAATCTTTGCACAATTCAAACACAATCTTTACATGAAAAATTATACAGAAATCATTGAATCAGAATTGATCCAGCTAGCAAAAGAAATTGGATACCCTTCCCATTTGACAAGACTCTGTTTTTTTCCTTTGTGTGTCCTAGTGTCCAACACTTTCTCAATCCTATAGACAGCACTTGGATCGTATGTGCACTTGGTCAGTTCTCGAGTATAGAAAACTCCTTCAATTTCTTCACCATTTGTATCAACTAAATTGTAAACTACGGGCTTCCCTCTAATCACTTTGCTAACTACATAGACTTCGGTGGTCCATCCTTGTTCATATCCTTTGTCAAAAGTTCCTCGCTTGGCCGAAATTCGGACATGGTCTCCAACATTGAACTTGATGCGGCCTGTCACTGATCTATCGGGTAGAGGTATTATGAAATCTCCATTTTTCACATCTACAGGCTTCTTGCCTATTCCTCGATTCACAGAATTGTTGATGCCTTTCACTACTTTTTGTAGCACATTAATGTATTTGTAGTCATATTTTTGAGTCATATACTTGGCCAGTCGTGTTTTCAATGTCCGATTCGCCCTTTCAACTACTGCGCACTTCAAATCACTTTTCGGGGAAATGTGGGTGACACCATTTTCTTTGAAAAGCTTAGACACTTCCATATTGTAAAATTCTTTACCCTCATCAGAGTACACACTCATTGGAGATGTCCCCATCTCTTGGAAGACTTGAGAAAGAGCTTCAGCCACCTCTTTGCCACTCTTTGACTTGAGAGTCTTCACAAAAAGACGTCTAGAGTAAATGTCAATGATGGTGAGAAGAAACGTGACGTTATCATTGCTCTCCTTGTATTTTGACATGTCTGCCAAATCAATTTGCAAATCTGTGAATAGTCCAGCAGCATTAGTCTTCAATCGAGGGAAACGTTTTTGGGTTGGTCTGTGAAGGGTGAAGGACTCCACATCTTCCAACACCTTTTCGACTTCATCATATTTCAGGGACTTGAAACGAGGCTTTAGATAGTTGTGAATATTTGCAACAGAAGTGAAAGCACATGGGTGTTTTGGGTTTGTCCACGCATCTTTGATAGCAGCTATAGCCCTGGAAGAAACCATTTGAATGAAGAAAAATCATAGTAAATACCTACTTTTATACAAATTTCCAGAGTTTGCAATAAATTCGTGATCCTGGAGGAGCTCTTGCACCTCGACCTGTTCTTCTTTTTGGTTTTTCTTGCTCGGACTTTCTCGCAACTATTTGGCCATAATTGATATTTTTCTTAGTCACATCATCGAATATTGACGGCTCGCCACTTCTTTTAGTAGCTATTCTGTAGGCTCCAGATGTATGTTGTTTTGGCCTATTCTGAGATGGCAGGCTCTCTATCATTGGCTTTTTACGCTTCGAACCCCTGCTTTCAATCATTTCCTTCTTCACAGATTTGATTGTATCCATATTGTCTGGAGTTTCTTTCTTTATATTTTCAATTTTGATCAATTCTCTCTTTATAGGTTTCCTGTCGACGGTCTCCTGCTTGATATTTTCTGGTCTTATGAGTTCTTTCTCCACAATCTCTTTTTTGACAGGCTCAGTTTTAATTTCTTTCTTGACAAGTTCTGTCTTGACTTCTTTCTTAACAGGTTCAGTTTTAATTTCCCTCTTGACTTCTTTCTTCACAGCTTTTCGTATTTCATTCTTCATTTCATCCTTTTTACCAAGCCATTTGTCTTCTTTCATTTCGCGCTTCTTTACTTCTATCTTAGTTTCCCCCTTCACCACCCTTTTTACCGGGTCTCCCTTTGTCTTTGGGGGTTTCATGTCTTCAGCTCGTGCTTTGGCTCTGGATTGGGCTCTTGCTTTGTCACAATTCTAGAAAAAATCTTAAGCTTCTCTTTCTTTTTCGCCTTCTTTTTCTCTTTCTTTTTCATTTTCTGCACAGGGAGGCCCTTCTTTTCCACATCTTTAGGTTCATCAATTGGTTCCGGAAGGGTTTCATGACTTTCTGATTGCACCGGAGAATGATTTATTTGATGGAACTGTGGTGGAGCAACTGCTACTGGCTGACTCACAGGAGAAGCCTCTGGATGAGTCATCTGTGAAATCGGAAGAGATGGGAATGTTGGAGGTGGTTGATACAGTAGCGAGCATAAGTGAGCACCCCTTCATACTTTCATGTGTAACTCTGCTGAATCGTGTCCGTTTCGCATAAACTTTTTTTTGAAAGAAAGCCAAACTATTCAGCAATAAGAAAATATGTTTTTTGAAAAATTTCAATCACTGATTTTTTCGATAATCGATTTTTCCTAATCTTGATTTGAAAATTCGAAAAAAAACTTTTTATTTTTCTCTTGGAGATATTGAGTTTTTGGTTTTAAAATATTGGAAAACACTGAAATAAACAAAAAATTGTGTTGAATTAGCTTCTCAACTTCTAAGTATCGTGCTAAAGCTCCAGAAGTCAAAATTAGTGCCCTCGGCGAAACCATCATAACTCATCAAAAAATTCTCCAAATTTTTTGAAACATGTACCAAAATACGTGTCTTGAGTTTTTCTACAAACCAACATTAAAAAGTTACAATTTTAGAAAAAATTATTTTTCAAATTATTTTCACTCAAAAATTATTTTATTCTCATTTTTTCTCAATTTCCGTAATTTTTTGGCTATAACACGAACAAGGAATACATACATGTGTTTTGTTATTTGTGATAACGCACTTTGCATACAGTTTTGGAAAGGTATGTACGTTTTATAGCCAAAAAATTACGGAAACTGAGAAAAAATGAGAATAAAATAATTTTTGAGTGAAAATAATTTGAAAAATAATTTTTTCTAAAATTGTAACTTTTTAATGTAGGTTTGTAGAAAAACTCAAGACACGTATTTTGGTACATGTTTCAAAAAATTTGGAGAATTTTTTGATGAGTTATGATGGTTTCCCCGAGGGCACTACTTTTGACTTCTGGAGCTTTAGCACGATACTTAGGAGTTGAGAAGCTAATTCAACACAATTTTTTGTTCATTCAGACTGTTTTCAACATTTTGAAACAAAAAATTCAATATCTCCAAGAGAAAAAGAAAATGTTTTTTTTCGAATTTTCAAATCAAGATTAGGAAAAATCGATTATCGAAAAAATCAGTGATTGAAATTTTTCAAAAAACATATTTTCTTATTGCTGAATACTTTGGCTTTTTTTCAAAAAAAAGTTTATGCAAAACGGACACGATTCAGCAGAGTTACACATAAAAGTATGAAGGGGTGCTCACTTATGCTCGCTACTGTATGTGGCTGGGGCCATGAGGACAGGTGTTGAGCGAGGGGCGTTTGGCATGTGGAGTTCAAAGTTTTCACGAATAATGTTTAGCATATCATCATTGACTATAGGGAGATTCATATGTTGACGAATTTTGTATAGGATATCTTGATAGAATCGGCACTTTGCAACAGCATCAAGGTTGGGGTCATTGAGGATTTTCTCCAGAAAGCGTTTGCCAGATTCGATAGAGCCACCTTCGTCATAGGGTATCATATGATATTTACGAACAAGCTTAGCCATTACTTTAGTTTTGTTACCACTAGAGCGGGGATAATGAATGAAGAAATCTGTGATTTATTGAGCTTAAATAGCATTCGTCTGGCCGTCTCCATATTATTTGAACCAGAAAGAGCAAGGAGTTTTGAATGAATAGGTCGAAGTATCGAAAGCTCTTTACTACTGAGCGGTATATTTCGAGAGTTGAGAATATTGTAGACGATTTCAACAAGAATATTGACTTGCTTGTTAGTAGCATTTCGGAGAGCGGCACGATTATTTTTCATGACTTTGTATAGGAAATCATGATGCAAAATGAGGTTGGCAGCCATTTTATTATGAAAATGACTCAGAAAGTAACCCTTTTATACAGGTTCATACGAAATTGGATACTCATCAACAAAATTTGACAGAATTCGCATGCAGGGAGGAGAGTGCGGGTCGTTATTTATGAGCATGGCCTGGTAGGGTTTCGACATTATGTCTTGGTATGCTTGGTGTGCTCCCCTCCAGCTTGTACCAAATTGTTGAACGAGCAAGTTTTTGATTTGTGCCGCGTCAGAAAGACTCCGCATCAGAATTATGTATGTGCTATTGTTTCGGGTCACAGGTGGCAAGGCGAATGCAGACTGAACCAAATTGAAGACGGCACAATTATAATGATGGGCATATACTGTGAAAAGAGTATTTAAGAGATTGAGAGACTCCTTGGATCTGGCAAAATCTGTCATCAGGTCATCACAAACCACAATATTATTCTGATTTTTATATTTTTTGAGTAGTTCAATATCAGGTAAGCCTTCATAAACTCTCAAATTGGGGAGATGATATGGTATACTAGGAGTTTTTACACCACAAAACCAGAATATATTTGATATTGGTTCTTCGAATGTTTTTGAGTGATTTTCAATTATTTTCCTGAGTAGTGTAGTTTTGCCGCTTTGTGTAGCCCCTATTATTGTGGTTTGAGAAGGGAATCGGAATCGAAAACCAGGGTTCAGTGATTTTGACGGCGGGTTAGACGATTGAATAGGAAAAGACATGGGCAGATTGCTACCAAGATTGAAATTGTAGCAATGAAATTAATTGTAAATGTTGGGGCAGTGACTGGCAGTGAAGTGGTGCTGTTAGAGAAGATCATTTTGAGTTCCGAGTGCTGTTTTTATAGCCTTTTATACTTTTTCAGAGCAAGAGAATGGATGACTTCTACGTGACACTCCCCTCCAACGTTCCAAACCCGCCCTTTCCAAACACTTCGAGTCGCTATGTCACCAGACTTCCTGAAGTTCTTCAATTGCGTAAAGACAAATGGATGGTGGCACTAACAGATTTGGTGTATCCTCATAGTTTTGTGAATGTGGGAAAACCTCTACATTATTGGATTCATTTCAAAACAGGTCGACAGCCGATTCGAATTACATTTCCATCAGCTCATTATCTGAACTTGGAGCAAATACTTCTTACTCTCAACGCTAGAAATAGGCCAAAAAGAGGTGCTGAGGAGGAGATTGAAGAAGTCTCGAGAACTAAAAGAGCAGTTTCTGGTGGAAGCACCTCATCAGGCCCGGTACTAACAGAGGCCCAAAAAGAAATTCTAAGACTTGTTAATGAAAAAGCTGCCAGGGACAAAGCTGCCAAAGAGAAGGCTGATAAAGAGAAGGATGACCAGGAGAAAGCTGACCAGGCGAGGGATGCCAAGGAAAAGGCAGATAAAGAGAAGGCTGACAAGGAAAAAGCAGACAAGGAAAAGGCAGACAAGGAGAAGGCTGACAAGGAAAAAGCAGACAAGGATAAAGCTAAGAAAGAAAAAGCAGAGCGGGATAAGGAATTGTTGAAGCTTGTAAATGACAAGGCTGAAAAAGATAGACTTGCTAAGGAAAAGAAAGAAGCTGATGATAGAGCTGGTGAAAATGATGAGAAGGAAGAACAGGAAAGGGCTGAGAAAGAGGAAGCTGAGAAGGAGAAAGCTAAGAAAGAAAAAGCAGAGCGGGATAAGGAATTGTTGAAGCTTGTAAATGACAAGGCTGAAAAGGATAGGATTGCTAAGGAAAAGAAAGAAGCTGATGATAGAGCTAAAGAGAAAGAGGAAGCCGAGAAAGAGGAAGCTGAGAAGGAGAAAGCTAAGAAAGAAAAAGCAGAGCGGGATAAGGAATTGTTGAAGCTTGTAAATGACAAGGCTGAAAAGGATAGGATTGCTAAGGAAAAGAAAGAAGCTGATGATAGAGCTAAAGAGAAGGCAGACGAAGAAGCACAGAAGAAAGCCGCGGAAGATGCCAAGAAGAAGATTGAAGCTGACGCCAAGAAGAAAGCTGAACTGGAAAAAGCCCGAAAAGAACAACTTTTGGCTTTGGTAAATAACGCTCTAGCTGTAAAGGAGAATCTCCCCGTATACAAGGAAATTCTAAAATCTGTTAAAGATAGACCTGAAGATCCTGCGACATATAGTGAGCTTTTGATAGAATTTGAAAAACTTCGCTCAATTGTTAGTATAGACGGAGCCAATTTCGATGTGACACCTTACATCAAGTTTTCTGAAGAGTATGGAAGAGTCAAAGTTCAATTTTTGCATTCAGATGTACTTTTCGTTGAATTTGAAAAGCCCTTCTCCTATTTTCTAGGATTCGACGATACAATTATCAGAAGTAGTATTTCGGCCCCTCATAAAGTTGATCTTTTTGGTGATGTTAGTGTTATTTACTTGTATTCTGATGTTGTAGAGCCTATAATTGTTGGTAATAAGAAGACTAACCTTCTATCTGTCATCCCTTGCACAGGTCAACATGGTTCTGTTGTTTACTACACTGTCCCTAATCCTCGATATGTCCCAATAATTAATAGTACTATTGATAGTATTCGTGTTGAGCTACTAACAGACGGTGGTGATCCAATTCCCTTCAGTTGGGGTACGACTATTGCTGTATTGCATTTTAAAAAGTTGAAAATGTAATTTTATTGAATGAAGATTGTTGATAAGTGATAGTAACAAAACTAAATTTGAGCAAAGAGTTCTTCTTGAAGATCTTGAGCCATTTGTTGTTGAGCCATAACTGGAGAATCAATCAAAACCTCAATGTCTGGCTGCCGATGAAGAACGAATCGGGGGCTTTTCTTGCCATCCATGTGATGCTTTTCCATAGCAGGTAGCACTCCGGGGTTCACAAGGTTGACGTAACGAGACCAGTTGATATAAGTTTCAGAGTTCATGGCTTGTTGACAATTTTTGAAATGTTCTTTGAATATATGTGTAGCACAATCTTCAGTTGATTTGAAGAAGTTTCTGCATTCAGGGCATTTACGATGTTTTATACCTTTGATGATCTGGAAAAAAAAACAGTGAGACATTAACATTGAAAAGCACTTACATTTTCGGCAATTTTCTTGCCGAAGCAAGCATGGACAATTTGGACCCAGTGGTCCAATAGGATCTGACTCGTGTGGGTCATTGGCCGAAAATAATCTCTGACTGGATGATTGCTGGATATGTGGTGAGCCAGTCCAACCATCTGAGTATGGTGGTCCAGGCACACGGGGCATGTGTGTGCTTGTTTGTGAAGGCCCCAGTTAGAAATATTATCGAAATCTTTTTGAGTTATGTTGGGTGGAGGTTGGCGAAATCCGTGATGAATGAATTTCCAATGCTCTTCGAGCTGAATAGAGTCAGAGGCCATCCAACCACATTCACGACAATATAGAGTAAGAGACATTGAAAAATACGACCGACTAGTAGATTGAATTTGAATCAGAATGACTTGGAAGGTGGGAGTTTATATTCATAAGAGTCGTAGAGATATGTCCGTATAAAACTGTCGTCAGTTGTCAAATTGTCCAGCAGTGTACAGAGGGTTCGAAACGAATAGCCACGAGCCATCATAGCCAGAATGAATATTACGAAACCGCCACAAGTGATTTCGCTGATTCTTTGATTTTTGTAAGTGTTGTGTAGAACTTTTGGAAATGTTTTGAGGTAGCTGATGATGTGATGATTCGGTCTTTCACCCAAAGAACAGAAAAAGTGGCAGGTGCGCTTGGAGTCTACGAAAATGCCTTGCCAGTGTCTTCCTGATTGTTGTTGAGTGTCAGTATTCACAACTAGACAATATTTCTTCTTTTTGGGTTTTGAAAGATGGACGAGCTCGTCGGCAGAATACACCCCAAGGAACTTGTTTCGAGTGTGTGGGTCCTTGGATAGAATATTGTAGATGTCATCAGAAAACATGTATAAATAGCTGTGATTTCACTCACCTCTACCCCTTTTTATAATGGCTCCAGTACCTGTAGACTTGACTAAAATTAACTACAAGGCTCTGCTCCGGCACAATATACCAGGATCAGGCCCTTTCCTAGGCACGAGATATCAACGTGGTGGGAATATGAGAGGTGCTGGCCTTGGTGGAATATTGACTGCCGCTCTTGCCTTGATTCCGAGATTTTTGAGTTCAGCAGCTGGTCAGCATCTAGTTAGTGCAGGCAAGTCGCTAGCGTCCGAAATAGCTAGTGGGAATAATTTGAAATCTAGTCTGAAGACAGTAGCTAAGCAAAAACTGAAGGAGTTTGGTGGTTCTGGAAGAAAAAGACCTAGGAAAAGTATAAAAGGATCAAGTGTTTCTGTTTTGAAACCCCATTTGGTTGAGTCTCGTAGAAACTTTCTCTAAACATGTTGAGCCGTATTGACCCCAAAAGCCAGGACTTTATCACTGAAGAGCTCGATTTCTCGACTCTACCGGCCACACAATGTGGTATCGTTAACTCTCGTTTTACGTATATTCCTTTGAAAAATCAGCTAACTGAGAATGGTCCGTGGGAGCTTCACTTGACCAACAATAATCTCAGTTACATGAACCCCAAAAAGACTTATATTGTGTTTACTTTTAAAATTACTGATGAGGCTGGTAATCATGTTCAGATGGGTGGGACTCCTGAGGTACTCTACGCGCCAATCAACAATATTGCGCATAGTATAATAAAGTCGTATAGTATGCATATCAATGGTCAGATGGTCTTTCACAATTCAACAAATTATGCCTATCAAAGCTACCTAGAATCGGCCCTAATGCATGGTGAAGAGATCAAGAACTCTACGCTAACAGCTGCCGGGTTCTTTCACGACGAGGTGGTTGGAAGTCCTAAAAGCTCTGGATTCTTGAGACGATGTGAAATGGTCTACAAGAAGGGAACTGTTCAAGTGGCTTGCAACATTTCGATTGATTTGATGAATCAGAACAAAGTCTTGATCAATGGATGTGATGTGAAGCTGACTCTTTATCCGAATTCGAGTGAATTTCTTATTGAAGGTCAGAACCTTGGAGCAAATAAGATGAAATTCCATGTCACTGACGTTTTCGCAATGGTGAATGAATTTGATTTGGCCGATGGCCTGTCCAATGAACTCGAGTTGGCTCTGCAAAGTCATAAAAATATTCAATATCCCTTGATTTCACCACAGATTCGAAGTTTCTACATTGAGGCAAACATACTAGATGCTCCAGCTAATACAATATTTACGTCAAAGATGCCGAGACGTGTCTTTGTAGGTCTCGTGTCTGCTGAAGCTTACAATGGCTCATACGAAACATCCCCCTTCAATTTTCAAAACTTTGATTTGTCCCAAATACACATTGACTATTGTGGACAATCGGTTCCTGGAAGACCATTCAATTTGGATTTTGAGGGTGGAAAATTTGTAGAGCCCTACATCCTCATGCACGCTCGCACCAATTTCACATCCAATTCCATCAGTAAGGAGATGTTCAGAAGTGGAGGGTACACAATTTATGGTTTCGAACTCAGTGTAATTGCACAGGATCACAATCTTTTCGAGCTCGTGAAACAGACAAACGTCTCAGTTCGTTTGAATTTTGCTAAAAAGACACCTGCCGGTGGGCTATATGCTATAATTTATGGAGAATTCGATAATATTCTGAATATCAACGATCTTCGAGTCCCTGCCGTTAGTACTATTGTCTAATGGTCATTAATCATTTTCCTGTTTTCTCTGGGTCTCGAATCCCTTACAGCGTCAGCTGTTTAGGCTCCGCCCACTTTTATAAATAGAGACCTTCCATTCCAAAAGTCGTCATTCTTACCTTTTGTCTTGCTGGATGTCGGCGGTTTTTTCCTCTGCTCTCTCCACCAATGCCCCGAAAACCCGTTTCGCCAAGTCGTCAACTCAGACGTCCAAAGCTGCCAAGTCAGCCAATCACCCAACCAATCATTCCTCCTCCTACCAACCAACCAACCAAGCCTCTGGCGGCAAATGGAAGCGATCCATCCATGAAACTGGTATGGATTCTCAACCAGGTGACCGACCTCCAACAAATGGTTCTGAACCACTCGCAAAGGAACCACGAGTTGGCTCTCCAGAAGATGGGAAAGTATGCAATGGTAGCGAAAGTCGTAAGGTGTTTTGTTTATTTTTCTTGCTTCAATAACTAATTGTTTTTCAGAGATATCTTGGAGAAAAAGCAGCAACAATAGAAATGCCAACTGCGGAAGCTGCTGAATTGTGTCCAAAGTTTCTCTACGATGACCGTACCCTGATTATCCACATGTGTCTTCCTTGCCGAATCGCGAGCCGTACTCTTGATATGCAAATTGTCGATGATGATAACCAACAACTAGGTAAATTTTTGAAAAAATTATGATTTTCATTGTGTTCTTACAGCCGTCAACCTATGTAAAATTTGCCGATCCACGTTCAAATCTCAACTTGGAGTGAAATTCTTCAAACACGATCTTCCATGTGTCAAGCGCCAACTACTCGATGATGCTGCGAAGAACAAAGTCGACAAGAAGGACCTCAAAAAATTTGTCTTGTAAATTTTCTTGTGAGCAGTGCATTTAATCCTATGTCTTTTTTCAAATGTAACCAAATAATCCTGATTTCTTGTCATTCATTCTTTTATTACTCTTTTAATATTTTACACTATAATAAATCTGCTCATGAGAAGAGTGTGTTACTTTGTACAATGGCTCTTCAGCCAATTATTGTTATCTGAGTTTGGGAAAAAAATTGAGGAGTTGAAAGGAATAGGAATAGACTATACTGAGATTGTAAGAATACTTTTGAAAACGTAATAATTTGAATTAATTCCTTCAGAAAGCACAAAGCAGTGCCACAATGTGGAAGTCTGAGTGTTTGAAGTTGAAAAACATGTTGAAGTATGTATATTTACTCTTTGAGCTTTTGATTTTCACGGTTTTTCACGGAAAAGAGTACACGATTTGGCGCAATGGACATGTCCCTCAATAACTTCGTCTCGGAAAAGTAATAAATAATACCATTCGGCCCCCTCTTTCCTTCATATTTTGCCCCCAACTCCTACATTTCCTCTCTTTTTTTCCCCATTTTTCTCTGCGTCTCTTGATTTTACATACTCTTTATTTCAATAAAATTAAATTATTCTAAAGTGCTCACGAAATTTTCAAAATAAAGAAGACTTTTTAACTATGGTGTAAAAAGTCTTCTTTTTCTTGAAAATTCCTTCAAATATACAAAAATGGTGACCTAGAAAAAGCTGGCCGAGGAAATGCTGGCCGAGAAAATGCTGACCGAGAAAATGCTGGCCGAGAAAATGCTGACCTAGAAAATGGTGGCCTCGGTGTAATAGTCGGCCGCCGTAAAATTATCTTCCAGGGGGACAGGTGCCTCCTTAGTGTGTGTCGACGCGCGCCCGCGAAATTTGCGTACAGCAGCTGACTCGCCGTCACCGTATTTTTCTTATCCCAATCTACTCACAAAGCTGTACTGTTTTAGGAATAGGAAAAAATTGACCAGAATCACCAATTTTCGGCTGAAAATGAGGTTTTCTGTCGTTTTTGACTCTCATTGAGTTGTCTGAGTCATAGAATAACAGTTATAATTAGGATCAGTACATGTTTTGATAGAAACAAACACGCTCTTTCATTTGCACATAGCCACAAAGCTGTACTGTTTTAAGAATAGGAAAAAATTGACCAGAATCACCAATTTTCGGCTGAAAATGAGGTTTTCTGTCGTTTTTGAATCTCATTGAGTTGTCTGAGTCATAGAATAACAGTTATAATTAGGATCAATACATGTTTTGATAGAAACAAACACGCTCTTTCATTTGCACATAGCCACAAAGCTGTACTGTTTTAAGAATAGGAAAAAATTGACCAGAATCACCAATTTTCGGCTGAAAATGAGGTTTTCTGTCGTTTTTGACTCTCATTGAGTTGTCTGAGTCATAGAATAACAGTTATAATTAGGATCAGTACATGTTTTGATAGAAACAAACACGCTCTTTCATTTGCACATAGCCACAAAGCTGTACTGTTTTAAGAATAGGAAAAAATTGACCAGAATCACCAATTTTCGGCTGAAAATGAGGTTTTCTGTCGTTTTTGACTCTCATTGAGTTGTCTGAGTCATAGAATAACAGTTATAATCAGGATTAGTACATGTTTTAGTAGGAACGAACACGCTCTTTCATTTGCACATAGCCACAAAGCTGTACTGTTTTAAGAATAGGAAAAAATTGACCAGAATCACCAACTTTCGGCTGAAAATGAGGTTTTCTGTCGTTTTTGACTCTCATTGAGTTGTCTGAGTCATAGAATAACAGATATAATCAGGATTAGTACATGTTTTGATAGAAACAAACACGCTCTTTCATTTGCACATAGCCACAAAGCTGTACTGTTTTAAGAATAGGAAAAAATTGACCAGAATCACCAACTTTCGGCTGAAAATGAGGTTTTCTGTCGTTTTTGACTCTCATTGAGTTGTCTGAGTCATAGAATAACAGATATAATCAGGATTAGTACATGTTTTGATAGAAACAAACACGCTCTTTCATTTGCACATAGCCACAAAGCTGTACTGTTTTAATAATAGGAAAAAATTGACCAGAATCACCAACTTTCGGCTGAAAATGAGGTTTTCTGTCGTTTTTGACTCTCATTGAGTTGTCTGAGTCATAGAATAACAGTTATAATCAGGATTAGTACATGTTTTGATAGAAACAAACACGCTCTTTCATTTGCACATAGCCACAAAGCTGTACTGTTTTAAGAATAGGAAAAAATTGACCAGAATCACCAATTTTCGGCTGAAAATGAGGTTTTCTGTCGTTTTTGACTCTCATTGAGTTGTCTGAGTCATAGAATAACAGATATAATCAGGATTAGTACATGTTTTGATAGAAACAAACACGCTCTTTCATTTGCACATAGCCACAAAGCTGTACTGTTTTAAGAATAGGAAAAAATTGACCAGAATCACCAACTTTCGGCTGAAAATGAGGTTTTCTGTCGTTTTTGACTCTCATTGAGTTGTCTGAGTCATAGAATAACAGTTATAATCAGGATTAGTACATGTTTTGATAGAAACAAACACGCTCTTTCATTTGCACATAGCCACAAAGCTGTACTGTTTTAAGAATAGGAAAAAATTGACCAGAATCACCAATTTTCGGCTGAAAATGAGGTTTTCTGTCGTTTTTGACTCTCATTGAGTTGTCTGAGTCATAGAATAACAGTTATAATCAGGATTAGTACATGTTTTAGTAGGAACGAACACGCTCTTTCATTTGCACATAGCCACAAAGCTGTACTGTTTTAAGAATCTTTACTATTAACAAACACCAGATTCTGTATGTTTGTCCGTATGTCGCCGATCCTACCGCCCTCCCTACTGAACCGATTTTCTTCAAATTTGGACCAAAAAATCAGAAATTTTCTCTTAATGATGCCCGTCTTTTTCTTTTTTCAAAATTCTCAAAATGACGCCTTCTGAGCCAAAAACACAGATAAAGCATAGGGGAATGAAAAACGGGAAAAGTGGCGTGAAACTGTCGGCCTCAGCGTCGTCATTTCTTTCTTTTCATCGGCTTGCATTTTCCGTGGCCGCATGGTTAGGGTTGACGTGTCGTCGCGTCCGATCTGGCAAGTTAAGCGTCGTTGACTATAGTTAGTTTTAAGTTCGATCCCGGGTGACGATAAGTTTTTTGAATTTTTGTTGATAGGTTCGGAAAAGTAGAAGTTTCCGAACATGTCGTTTGTTTCCAGTGAGATCTACGTCACGAACAAATTCTGACCGTTACCTAAAAAAAGGACGACGACAAGCATTTTTTGTTATCATCGGATTCAGAAAAAAAAAGATTCAAAAATAGATACGGGCAGTTTTCAAGACACAGGTAATGGATCCATATGGGTCCACATTAAAAAAAAGTATTGTTAGCCATTTTGGGCAACATTTCCCTTCTTCTCATCACTGTTTTCGCTCCTCCCATTTTTAAAATATAATGACCAGAGTTGAGTGGAGTGCGATTTTTGAAATGGCGGAAGGCGGAAGGCGGAATGAAAATTTTAAAAGCGGAAAGCGGAAAGCTTAAGGCGGAAGTAAAAAAAACTTGGCGGAAAGCGGAAGGCGGAAGGCAGAAGCGAAATTTTTCGGCGGAAGGCGGAAAGCGGAATGAAAAAATTGGCAAAAAATGGTCTTATTTTGTTGTAAAAAGCTTTTAAAAATGGTTAAATCTGTATTAAATTTCCTTTTTTGGTAAAAATTGTTAGTTTTGCTGCAAAAAACTCAAAAATATCAGTAAATTCGAGTAGGCGAACAAATTTTTCAAGCTGATATCCTCTAGGGGGAAGGCGGAAAAAATGTTAAAACGGCGGAAGGCGGAAGGCGGAAAGCGGAAAAAGGCAAAAATTTAGCGGAAAGCGGAAGGCGGAATTCCGCTCAACTCTGATAAGGACGAGCGGAAGCCGCGTGAAGTCCTGATATGAGCCACGTAAAATCCGTTTTTTCCAACCGCTGATAACTATCATTTTCTTTCTAACTAATAACTGTTCCCGCCGACAATTCACTGGATGCTCATGGTGGTGCTTCTCCTGTTCCCCGTGATATCACCTCCACCTCGGAGGTTGTTCCTCGGCTTCGTGATAGTCTGATAAGTACAGAAGAAGAAATAGATGAAGGGGTGTTCCATCAATCAGAATCAGATGGGAGAGTGGAGCTCGGAAAAATTGATCGGCTAGAGGACACGACACAGAGATCGGCAAAGAAAAACGGCAAGAAGAAGACGTCCGGTGGAGCTATCCGGTCCCGATATTGTCAGGATTCCATAGCAAATATTGTTTACTTGACTGCAGAAAGAGACGAGATGAATACAAGTACGGATATCAGCTCGGATTCAGATGTGAGCGTAAAACTTAACGGAATTGACGGGATCGAGGGCACTCAGCTAATGACACAGGAGCCGGTGAAAAACATCGACAAAAAGGAGACGTCGGGCACTGCTTTCCGGCACCCAAGATTGCCCGGATCTTTACTATCTCTGAGATTGAAAATTATGGCAAATGATACATCAGTCCGACGATTTCTACAGTCTGACACTGAGCAGTCGACAGTCGAACTATAACAGAACCAACACCAAACGAATGAAAATCAGCAGGAAAAACGAGTCCGGTGATCAAACAAGATCTAGACGGGCTTCAAAGATTTCCCAGGCTGCTATCAGACGATAAGAAGATCCCGAAGATGTGAAGGCGGGAAGAACAAGAGCCAACACCAACAGAGCATCTGTAACTCAAGTGAAAGAGACGGGCAGACCACATCGACTTCGGAAGTCGGCACGTCAACGAGCTCTTTCTCCAGTAGGTGCTACTGATGCACAACCAGATCCTCACTACATGGGAAGGATGGATCAAGTTAATCCATACTGCGAAAAGCTATATTTCGCGGCTAAGTTTGATTTTCAAATGGTGTAGGTGAACGTTTAGGAATCTGATCTGGCAAGTTAGGCAGCGTTGACTGTAATCAGTTGGATGTGTCCCATGTGGGGACGTGGAAGATTTTTTCTTATTGCCAGATTTAGAAAAAATGGAGGATTAAGGGAAGGAAATTGTATCAGAAAAGTAGAGATTTGACAATTGTGTTTTTTCGGAACGGTCTATTCACAGCTAGAAAACTACTAACAAGTTAAGAAAAATATTACGATACATAAGTTGAGAATTCTGAGACCTCGATAGTCTCAATCGTTTGGGAAGCGCCGCAGGCGCTGTAACATGTAGAAGGGTGGTGTAGAAAAGGAGGTTTAGTCGCCGTTAGGCGACGTGAACCGACTGGTAGGAAAAAATTGACCAGAATCACCAATTTTCGGCTGAAAATGAGGTTTTCTGTCGTTTTTGACTCTCATTGAGTTGTCTGAGTCATAGAATAACAGATATAATCAGGATTAGTACATGTTTTGATAGAAACAAACACGCTCTTTCATTTGCACATAGCCACAAAGCTGTACTGTTTTAAGAATAGGAAAAAATTGACCAGAATCACCAATTTTCGGCTGAAAATGAGGTTTTCTGTCGTTTTTGACTCTCATTGAGTTGTCTGAGTCATAGAATAACAGTTATAATTAGGATTAGTACATGTTTTGATAGAAACAAACACGCTCTTTCATTTGCACATAGCCACAAAGCTGTACTGTTTTAAGAATAGGAAAAAATTGACCAGAATCACCAATTTTCGGCTGAAAATGAGGTTTTCTGTCGTTTTTGACTCTCATTGAGTTGTCTGAGTCATAGAATAACAGTTATAATCAGGATTAGTACATGTTTTAGTAGAAACGAACACGCTCTTTCATTTGCACATAGCCACAAAGCTGTACTGTTTTAAGAATAGGAAAAAATTGACCAGAATCACCAATTTTCGGCTGAAAATGAGGTTTTCTGTCGTGTTTGACTCTCATTGAGTTGTCTGAGTCATAGAATAACAGTTATAATTAGGATCAGTACATGTTTTGATAGAAACAAACACGCTCTTTCATTTGCACATAGCCACAAAGCTGTACTGTTTTAAGAATAGGAAAAAATTGACCAGAATCACCAATTTTCGGCTGAAAATGAGGTTTTCTGTCGTGTTTGACTCTCATTGAGTTGTCTGAGTCATAGAATAACAGTTATAATCAGGATTAGTACATGTTTTGATAGAAACAAACACGCTCTTTCATTTGCACATAGCCACAAAGCTGTACTGTTTTAAGAATAGGAAAAAATTGACCAGAATCACCAATTTTCGGCTGAAAATGAGGTTTTCTGTCGTGTTTGACTCTCATTGAGTTGTCTGAGTCATAGAATAACAGTTATAATTAGGATCAGTACATGTTTTGATAGAAACAAACACGCTCTTTCATTTGCACATAGCCACAAAGCTGTACTGTTTTAAGAATAGGAAAAAATTGACCAGAATCACCAATTTTCGGCTGAAAATGAGGTTTTCTGTCGTTTTTGACTCTCATTGAGTTGTCTGAGTCATAGAATAACAGTTATAATTAGGATCAGTACATGTTTTGATAGAAACAAACACGAGAGAGGTAGGGGGGTGGGGTTAGAACACGCACGCATGGAAGGGGCGTCGCAGACCGGCAGTGTAGGAGAGGAGGAGCGTGGGGGACCAGTGTAGGGTCTCCAAAACTGTGGTAATGAAGGTATGAAGAGCTTTTCAATGGGTTACCAATTATGAATAAACGTAAATTTGCTGTAGAAACCAAAAGTCTACGTGGATGTGTCTTAAAAATACATGATTCTCCGATTAGCGTTATCACCGATGTAAACTTTGTGAGTACATACCCGTCAGTTTAGTGTATCTAGCAAATCACTTTATAGACCGCAAGGTTTCAAGTTATGGAGTTTGGGAATATTTTTGCGTCTCAGAAAATTCTGAAACGTCGCACGACTATGTTCTAGCGTTTTTGCTCTTGCGAAGTCACATCTCTTATGATGTTGCGAAGTAATGTGAATTTCATTCCATATTCTTTACTTCATTGTTCCCAGAAATTATCTCAACTTGCTTTCGATTCCAATTGATTCAGGTTAGTGACCACCCATGTGTGCATTTACAAAAACTGGACAACTATGATTGTAGTCAACTTCTAAATAGAGACCAACGAAACAATTTTCACAAGTGTAAGCAAAATTGACTACACAGTTCTAGAGTTCCAGAAATTTAAGGTGTAGTGAGGAGGATGCTGCATCAACAATGCAACACTAGACAAACAGTCACACTTTATTCATTACTTATAATTTACGCAAGACACGGACCAACACCTTTGTTTAAAAAATGACGTGTGCTCAGAAGAAGCTTTGATATAGATCATGAACAAAGATTATCAGATTCACAGATTGAGCTCCTTCTTGATTGACGGGGAATCGTGCTAAAAGAACTTCACGTTTCTCTGAGGAGTTAGATAAGAGCGACAAATGGAGCACAAAGCGAGAGCTGAAATTTGAAAATTGCAAGTTTTGAAATTTTGATGCAAGTAAACTCACGAATTTCGATCATTCCATCAGCAATCTTAACAGTTTTGCAGGTTGAGTTGATCTTCTTACATGGAGTACACATGTGAACAATAAGTGGATCCAAACCTTTGAAAAGACGTTCCGGCATAACAATGGCTTGGTAATCAGTAGGAATAATGGATTCAACAGCCTTCTCATACAGCCACTACAAACATAATCATTTTGAGTTTTCTACAAATTAAGTCTAACTTACGCGCTTAGCATCAGATTTTCCACCTTCAGGACCAACGAGCTTCTTTTTCGGAATCTTCTTCTTCTTCATCGGAGCATGGTTAGTCTCTTCGACATCTTCAGAATATGGACACTTCTCACGTTGACCGTTCATCTTGGGTTTAGTAGGAGTACCATATTCGGGTTGAACATCAGACATTCTCTAAAAATCACACGAAATTTGGAGCGAAACATTTATCAAGGAGAGCAGACATAACAGGGATGCAAATGAACGTCGGGAGAGTGAAGGTGCAAATGAGAAAATGATGAGTACATTACTTGAATAGAAGTCTGAAAAACAAGAGTCATCCACAAATAGGGACAGGTCAACTTGAAAAATTCAATCAACCGAGGGTCAGGTGAGGTATAAATCATCACCAGCAGGAGAAATTTCTGCACGAAGTGGACGGCTGAAGGACAATGAGCAAACAAACTAGGGTTTTGGTTGAATGTGGATGGTAGGCATGGAACTCTTAGCAAAGTTGAAAACGTAGGCTTCAGATTTCTTTTCAAGCTTTTGAGTTGGGTTCGATGTATAAAAGTACTGATCCAGACCATTTGAAGAAACCTGAACGATTTGAAGATTTTTCAACTGCCAAGTGTTTGTAATTCTCACCACTCCAACTGGGTCTTGGGAACTAGGTTGATATTCATATCCTGAGCTTATTTCATCACTAACAGCAGGCTTTTGAATACCCATTGTCTTTTCGGAATGAGTATCTACGATAACAACGAGATCGCCACACTTGACACAGAGATGATTGATGCGGCCGTGGAGCAAGAGGAGTTGAGAAGTAATGAAAGCCAGAAGTGGTCACACAGTTTTTCAATGTAGTCCAAGGAACTAAGTCACGAAGGAGAGTGTACGACAGTTCTCAAAAATGGATCACTAGTGCTTGATCATACTCATGCATTAGGCAGACATTTTGCCTATCGAAATAACGTTTGCTGAATTGCAAGAGCAGCTAACGCGGTTGGAAACAGTGATGTCCTGAAAAATGCATTATGAACTCAAGAATCGTAGAGTTCATGGATTTCCTTTCTGTATCTGAATGAACGCTTAACGAACTGAACAACAAATAGAAATATTGTGCAGAGCAATGCATCCTGTGTGATCATGAAGAGAACCTTCACAAACTTGGAAATGTGAATAATTCTGGAGTCGCCTTAGCAAGGGTAGAAAACCCCGGAAACGTGAAAAACTGAAGAATTTTCTCCAAGAGCAGAAAATCAGACTATGCACATGAAAACGGTGAGAGACAGTGAAATGACACCAAACTGAACAATCGTAACGCAGAACGATTGGTTTTGATGACTCATCAGAATGGAAAGTTTGAAACCCTGAAAGTTACCTCTCGCGATGACTCATCAAGGATGACTCATCAAGGTTGACTCATCAATGATGACTCACTGTTTCGAGATTCAGCATATATTGGGATTTGCCGACAGAGCAAGGAATTCTACATATTATGTGGAAACCATCCATGTTTCACTGAGGAAAGATAGAAATGAGTCATCACACCGGGGTACAAACTTCCCACTTTCACCAAGTCTCCTATGGGTCAATGAAATAAGGAGAAATTTGAGCTATAACGACTGATTATGTGGCAAACCGACAAATTCTGGAGGGTAATTGAACACAACAGATGAGAATACAGGGGTATATAAGGCAATCAGCGCAACTTCAAAAACCATATCACACTTCATTCCGAAGCGAACGTCACTGATTTTCTTGACGCGACTTAACTTTATCATTTTCATCATCATCATCATCATCATTGTCAATCCCACCCTTGTCTTGATTCTCTTCCTCATCAACCCCAACCTTGTCTTGACTTCCATCAACCACACCAATACCGTCGTTGTCTTGATTTCCAAGAAGATCTACAACCATGATGGTTGAAAACTTTGAAGAGGTAAGTGTAGAAGTTTTTGAAGTCGTCATTAACGTCAACTTTTACCAGGAACAAATTGGTGGAGCAAAGATCCGTGTTTTGGAAGTCCACGAAAAGACTCCCAAGGGTCATTTTGAAGGTCGAATCATTTCACGCACGCTAGGTTTGGAACTTCCTGACTCTATGACTACTCATCCACGAGGTCCTGAAATGTTTGCTGAAACTTTGATAGAGCTCGCTCATCGCTATGACCCATTCAAAAATCCCCGTGTAAAAGTGGGTATTGTATTTGAATCAAGCGAGATTCCTGAAAGCGTTGGTTTGTGCTATCAACCGATTGACCGGATCAAGGCTGAACACATTGTTCAAACCCTTGCTCTTCAGTCACAGTCAAACAAATCGGTCTTGGAACTTGAAACTCCAAAAATCAATGCCAGATTTACCTACATCAATCCACCGGTTGGTAGCGGTAAACGTCGCTTTGACACTGGCGAAATCCTGGAACTCACTGTATTTGAAAAACGACGAAAAACAAGCGAAACAGAGCTTGAGATGAAGAAGGAACTACCAAAAGTCAAAAAGCTCAGATCCAACATCATGCCGAACGAAGGTAAAGTTTTATGAACATTGCTGTTCAGGTTAATATCATCATCATCGACATGTTTTCAGTGATCGAAGATTGTCTGGTTCATGCATTGTACCAGGCCCTGATGTACCACAATTGGAAACACTGTAAAACACAGGAAAACAAGAACAAGTATCGAAATGCACTGAGAAAGACTTTCAAGCGACCACACATTTGCCAAGAAGTTTACGAAGCGGTGAAAGCTATGAAAGAGGTAAGATTCAGGGCAAACTCAGCAACTCAATTTCAGAAAACTTACAGAAAGCAGGTGTGTCGAAATCATCAAACTTCTGCAGGATGGATGTTGAGCGATTTCAAAACACAGTTTTTGCCGGAACACATCAAATGATTGTATTTGTGAAGAACTCAACTATCCCCTACTACTCAAGACCATACGTGGGCGAGAAAAAACAGCTGGTCTTGTACTTGGACGATGGACACTATAGAGGTGTCAGAAGTATTTGTGCACTACTGAGGACCGAGTACTATTGCGCTCTCTGCAATAGACGCTATAAAAGTACCGTACAGCACTATAAATGTCCACTGGTTCACCGCTTATGCGGTCAACGCAATTGTCCTGTTACAGAGAGTGATCAACCAACTCGATGCAAGACATGCACCGTGTTGTTCAAATCTCAAATCTGCTATGAAAATCATATCAAAAAAGGTAGGTGCTTGGTTAGGAAGCTCCAGCTCAACATCACTTCTTTCAGGGCCAAAGAATGGTAAAAGTCGATGTGATTATACGACAGTGTGTAAGAAATGCGAGGACGTCTACTACACGAACAAAGGCAATCCACACAAGTGCGGGCAGAAATGGTGTTATCGCTGCAACTGCCAAAGAATTACGCCGCACAATTGCCTGATGCCCATTTCAAAGAAAAATGAGAAAAAGCTGACACGACGTCGTGTATATTTTGACATTGAGGTTTGCATATCACCAAAATTAAGTTCACACCCTAAAAATTTCAGAGCAGAGCCGACGAATCAACTGGACAGCAACACCCCGTCTTGTTCGTGGCTCTCCGTTGTTGCCCAGGCTGCGCAATCTTCATCCCAAATGACATTGAACAAGCAAGAAACATGGTATGCTCGAAATGTGCACCTGATGGTCGATTGAAGGTCATAGAATGTATAACCATCGAGAATCGAAATGTGGATGTTGGAAGTGAGATGACAAATTGGCTGTTTGCTGATCACCACCAAGGAGCTGTTGTTGTGGCACACAATGCATCTGGGTAAATCTTGATGTTGGTTATAATTACAAAGATGTGGTATATTTCAGGTACGATGGTCAATTCATTCTTGAGAATTTGATTGCCAGCAACAAAGCTTCACCCAAACTTGTCATGGATGGAACCAAACTGATTTTCATGGAACACAACGGAGTAAAACTTCTTGACTCAATTCGATACCTGTCAATGAGTCTGAGTTCACTTGGAAAGACGTTCAACGTGGATTCCGTCAAGGGGTATGACAGTGTGAGACCAGAGTGAAGTTATTCTTGAAATTTACAGGGATTTTCCGGTGTTGTTCATCAAACCCGAAAACTACACATATGTGGGACCGCTTCCTGAAGATTGTCACTACGCGATGGACAACAAATCGTCTGCGGTCAAAGAGCAACTTTCAACATTTTTGAGTGCACAAAGGGATGAAGGCAAAATTTTCAACTTTGTCGAAGAGATTTTCAAGTATTGCTACAACGACGTATACATTCTGGCAACTTCAATGGGACTCTTCGAGACGGAATTTGAAAAAATCACTAACGTTTGTCTTCTGGAGGTAAGTTTCCGTAAAAATTGTACCACGCAAACACTTTCAGGAGTCTACGACTGCGGCATCAGCAGCTGCTCTTGTGTTTCGTCGAAATCATTTGGATTCAGAAAAGCCGATTGTCTTGGATGTGAAACCGTCAGTATCAATGAATGCATCAGAAGTCAGTCAAAAATATTTGGCGTGGTTCGCTTCGAAAGAGGATGTGCAGCTGAACATGTCAACCACGTATGGTGAAGAAAAGGTGAGTGAAGCACACAGGCTCACAGACGATAATGCAAAATTTTTCAGATTGGGAGGTACCGAGTGGATGGTTTTGTACATCCATGTCCAAAATATCCTCAAGGACTCATCGTTGAGTTTTTCGTAAGTGAACACAGCTACGAGATTCCTAAATAATCACAATTGCAGGGCTGCTACTGGCATGCACACGAGTGCACTTATTCAGAAGAATCCATGATAGGTTGTGAAAGTGCCAAAGAAATTCGCCTGAAAGATGAGGAACGTTTGAATGCACTACGTGAATTTCATCCAGTCAAAGTTGTATGGGAATGTGAAGTGAAGAAGCAGCTTTTGAGAAATCCTGAGATGGCCGCATTTTTTCGAGACTATGAAGCTGTGGTAAGATTTCAATGCATACATCATCTGCACACGAATGAATTTAGGGACTTCTACACTGCGACAGGGCACTGACAGGTGGCAGAACAGAGGTTTTTCGACTATACGCCAACAATGAGGGTAAAACACTACGATATGCAGACGTTGTCAGGTGATTTCCGACTCTACTTTCATCAAAAACTATAGCATTTTCAGTCTCTATTGTCACATGGTACTTTGAACGTTCTCTCATTTGGAGGGGCGTTCCCTGTACTCTGTGTCTCTCTCCCTTTCTCCCGCGCGGGGTTGTCGACACCCGAGGGTCAGTGGTAGCGGAGTGCTAGGTCCCAAGACACACCAACCGTCTTGCGGTCTATTATTTAATCTTTAATTATCTCTTTTATAGTTTTACATGTTTATTCCCATTAAGCCCCTTTAGTATTAGTCTCCCTCTTTAAGTTAACTTTATCTTTCTTATTCTTTAGTCTCCTCTAATAAATATTTATGTAATCGAGACCGTGTTCGTAAGTGTTGGATTTAAGTAAGTGGAAGGATAAGGTCCAAGTTCACATCATGGACGTCAACCTTATTAAATGGAGGTCCCACACCGAACTCTAGTATGATCCAGTTTCACTGAGAGAGTCAGGAGTGCTACGTTTTCCCACTTTCCTTCACTAGAACTCTTCCTTGTAAACGGAAGATAGGTCCTAGCACCATCTACTCAATTGCACTGCGAGGTTTGTAGTGTCACCTTGGACGGTCTCATCGTGTTTTGGTTAACCGAATTTCAGAGGTTCGCGCACCAATTTGGGTTGTGAGAAGTTGCTAGCTCACTTCCACACTTTAGGACCCCCTGTTATCTCATTTCAACTCATTTAGCAGGGTAATTCCAAGGGTTTGGAGTTCAATTCTGTGTATGTTATCTCCGCGCATCATAATCTTTTCTTGGCGACCTAGATCCTATCCCTAATCTCTTATGTATCCCTCTTATCGCAAATTCATTTCAAATTCATCGCGATTTTGATTAAGTTTTAATAATAATAATAACAAACGACACCGGTGGGGGAACGGAAGTAACGTCTCTCTTTACTCAATTCGTTGGTTTCCAGGCCACGAATACCGGAAAGGCTATTTGGACAAGCGGGCTGAGAACCGTCTTTTTGGTCCTAATATATATATATTTTATCCTTAAGGTTGGTTAGCGTGAGTCAAGGCATATTTAGACTCGGCCAAAGTCTATCAGTGTAAAGGCATCCTGAGATACCGAGAGGGTCCAGGAGAAGCGCATTTAGTGAAAAGCCGTCGTATAATTAGCCAAGAAAGATTTCGACTCGTAGCTAAAGTTCTCTGGAAAAGACTAGCTATTACGCAAAATTTATTTTTCGATGCCCCAACAAAATTCAATTTTAAATTAGAGTCGAGACATGGAGTCGTAAACCATGTTTGTCCGTCTGGCCACGGAAAGTCGTGACAGATGCATCCACAGACACTCATCTGGTGCACAAAGGGCCAGGAAGTGAACTGACACAAGCCAGTACGATAGATTGTTTACACTGGATGGCATCTCCAGAATCTATCAGAAACCTTAATGCGAACAGTGCGCCATCTGGTAAACAAAGTCATTAAGCGTGCGGAACCGATAAGAGTGCGTTCACCCATATGTCCTATGCGGTAAACAATATGCCTATCTCTCCATCGCATCGGATTATTACGCTCGCAACATTAGTGACAGCTGCACCGGGTGGCACCGCGGGCGAATGCGGTAAACAATTCGGAATATGCATATGCATCTGCCGTAAACAATCGAGAGATTGAGAGACCACGCCCACAGAATAATAAGATAGTAAGAAGGGTTTATTCATTCATTCATTCATTGAAGCACCCTATCAGAGTTGTCGTCATTTTCCTCTGCTCTTCGTTCGTCAAATTCTTTTTCTCAGTTTTGAATTTTTCCTTCGATTGCTTTGGGATTTGCCACAGCTTCTGTTGTGACCTCCTACTGTTCTTATTCATTCTTCTCATCTCTCGCTCTTCTATCCTTTCATCCTTCTCATCGCTCTTCACCTTACCTTCGCTTACCGTAATATCAATCTTTTTTCATCAACAACCTGGAAGACAAGCCGAAGAGAGACAAACCCGTCTTACCTGAATCGAGCATCCGCACGAGAAGTCAGACGAGAAAGGACAAGGAAGAGGAATTATCAAAGTTAGCAGCATCAACAACTGCATCAACATCTGCATCGACATCTGCATCAACATCTGCAACAACAACTACATCTGGAAAAGTCAAGAAGCCGCCTACGAAGTCCAAGAAGTCCAAGAAGTCGACAGGGAACAAAGAAGTCAAAGTCGAAGTTGAAGAACCTCCAGTCGAAGAACCTCCAGTCGAAGAACCTCCAGTTGAAGAAACCACAGCTGAAGAAACTCTCATCGCTCCAAAGGAAAACTCACCGTCCAATACAAAAGGATTCTTCACGACCCTTCTGAACTACACTCCATTCGGAAAATTGAAAGCAGAAGAAGCTGGAAAGCAGGAGACAACTGAGAACCAAGGAACTCCAACAACACCTCCGGGAAAATCTGTAAGAGTTAATCCGTTTGATATCGATTTATCTGATTCCGAATTATTCGGCTCTATATTCTCATCAACTCCGATCTCAAGCCCTTCCTCTCAACTCACTCCTCCATTCTCTGCTCTTCTATCTCCAATTTCCTCATCACCACTGTCATCTCCATTTGTCTCTGCCAATTCATCGCCAAATTTTTCTCCTCCGGAATCTGAATCGGGATCGGAAACACTCACCGTTCGACATTTCCAACTGAATTCGTCAATCGCTCCATCGCCAAAGATGAGTCTCAATGGAGAGCAAAACGAGCAGAAACCGGTGTTAAGCGACTCGGAGTTGGAGTTGGAGGACCAATGTGCGATGGATGGTCCAAGATTGAAGGTGAACTCCAAGAAGATCTGGAAGGATACGGCTGACATCATCCGACTATTGGAGAAGAGTACCAAAAAGTTTAAGGACGGAAGAGCAGCTGACCTCGTCGTATGGCTCAACGACGTGGGAAAGCTGCTCCGCCTGATCAACGTCCCAGCCAAAACGGGCATTCCGCTGATGCCGTTCTTCCTGGAAAATCCCGCAAGGGAGAGGTTCAACACACTGAAGGAAGACGAACTCACTTCATGGAAAACGATGTCCGACGCGTTTGTGAAACTTCACGAATGTGAAGCTGACAAGGAGGTCGCTCTTCAAGAAATGGCTACGCTGGTCCAAGGAAAACTGTCAATCCGAGAGTTCGCCGAGAAGATAAAGAGAGTGGGCTCGTACGCCTACGACGATCTCGAGACAGTGTCTCGGGAACGTCTGATGGCGTCCCAGTTCCTGAACGGCGTCCACAGGAACATCCGGACCGAAATCCGACGCCTGCCCACCGTGCCGAGGACACTGCGAGACATGACTCTTCAAGCCGAGAAGATCAGTAGGCTGCTGAAGATTGAAGCTGAAGAGGAGGAAGGAGACGCCATGATTGCTGCCGTCCAGTTTTACCACCAGAAGCAGCAAGGTGGATTCAATCCAAATCAGAATCAAGGATTCAATGGAAATCCGAATCAAGGATTCAACAGCCACCAGAATCAAGGATTCAATGGACCGAATCGTGGAAATAGTCGTGGCAGAGGTGGAAATCGTGGAAGATTCGGACGCAGAGGAAACGGCAACGGATTTCAAGGATTCCAAGGATTCGCCGGATTCCAAGGAAATGGATTCCAACAGCAGCAGTTCCAGCCTCAGCAGTTCCAAAACCAGCAGTACCAGCAACATCAGTTCCATCCACAGCAGCAGTTCCAGCAGCAGCAGCAGCAGCAGCCAACCGGATTCCCTCAAATCACAAATGGTACAACTCATGGAAATCGTGGAAATCAAGGTAACCAACCTAGAGCTAACGTAAATAGCATCAGCAATTTCCTTATGGGATTGATGATGGTGTTTGCGTTGTTCCATGGAGCAGCTGCATCGTCGTCACACCAAATCTGTGGATTTGGCGTTAATGGAAACACTTTCATTCCTCCACCCATCATCCCTTGCATCTTCAACAACGAGCTTCAACTACGACGTCACCAAGTGAATGTCTTCGTCGCTCGATCGGAAGTCAACCAGCTGGAAGCCGTCAAATGCTTCAAGACGGAGATCGAGGCAAAAACTTTCGGAATTTTGTCTATTTACCATCGGACAGTTGCGGAAGTCGGGAAGCAGTTGGAAGTGCCAGAAGAAGAATGCCGGAGAGCCGCATCTGAAAAGAAATTCGATGGAGGGAAATTGGAAGAAATTTCACCAGGAATGTGGCGTTCGAACTCACTCGGAACGGAAATCAACAACAAGACGCTCTGGTTTGGATCCTACGTTAATCACGTGCTGGAATTCACCCTCCAGACGGGACACGTAGGAACTTTGGACGGATCCACCATCGTTTCGGATCTTGGATCGATGGAAACGTGCAGCTGGGAGTCGGGAAGCTGTAGGACCGGACAAGCCACGATTGTTTGGATGCCACAATCACCGAGAAGAGAGTGCCCATTCCGATCCGCCTACTCGACTGAAGCCATTCTGGACCTCAATCACGTAGCCCTTGAAGAGACTGGAGTTTTCTCCAGGATTGACAAGGACTTACGGAAGTTGAACCAGATAAAAGACGACTGCTACTTGAACGAGGCCCTTCTGACGGATGATGGACTCCTCATTGAGTTCCCGGACCACTTTCACCGACGGCCGAAACATCAGTTCCTGCGGGACGAGCCGTTCTGGATTCGGAAGAGGAGAGAGGTAGCCGGAATCAAAGGAGCTGGTGGAGAATGGATTCAATTTGAGATTGGCCAGAACTTTTCCACCCCAATCGTCTGGAAAGTTCTGGGAGTGCGCCGTCTTGAGGAAGTTCCGAAGCTGACGAATCCCATCGACAATCCGGACATTTTGAAGGAATTCAAAATGTACAATGTCACGAACCAGCTGCTGACCACTCGAACGAAGTTCTACCCGGAAGATCGGAAACATCCACAGGGAGAAATGGTGATCGCGCTGAAAGCAATCCGGATTGCTCAATACGCTTGGAGAGAAAGAAGACGACTTACCCAGCTGAAGAGAGAGTTGACCAGAGAAGAACGGACAATGCTTGGATTGATCGACAGCAAGGATGCCTTCATGTTCGACCCACTGTTGGAAAGAGAATTTGGACCAAGTGCAGCTGATTTTCTTCATTTGGATTCCAAGTATGTCGCTCCACGATTCGATGAAGCCAAGCTGAAAAGTCAACCGGACATCAGACCACTCGATGAAGCTTCATGGTCACCTCCAATGGCTCCAACACGTCCAGCCACAACAACAACTACCACCATCCGATCAACGACAACGGACATGACGACAACGACGACAACGACTACGATGCCGCCACCGAACGTCAAGCCGCCTTCACATCAAAGTAAGACAACTACATCTCAATTGCCTCAAGATGTCATCATCGAAGACTCCATGGACAGGTCGTCCATTTCGAAGAAATCGATTCAAGAGAGTTTCGTCGACACTTGCAAGGACCAATTTGCGACTGCATCATTATTCGAAACATTGCTTTCAATTGATCCGACAGCCGCCGTGAGACATTTGCTGAAAAGAAAGGATGTGTCAGCAAAGAGAGTTGGAGATACTTTGATGGTTTCAAAATGCCGTACAGTGACACCTTCGACAATCCATTGGGATAGGAAGGTAAATGATACCTGTTACGATTTGATTCCTGTTATCGTTGATGGAGATTTATGGTTTCAATTACCTGGTTCGGACGATCTCGTCGGAAAAGCAGTTGTCATCCCATGCAATGAAAGACCACCAGGAATTCGTTTGGAGAACAACAGATGGATCGGAGCTGAAAATCGTGAAGTGAACCCTCAACAATTGAATCGACCAAACAAAATTACCCAAGATCAATTTCTCCTGGATGCACCAAAGACGTTCTACACAACGATGGATGAAGAAACTGGTGTTTCGACAGGAGCTGATAAGGAGAAGGAGCGCCGAGCTTCGAGATATCAACGTGATCTGGAAAATAGTTTGATTCAAGGAGGATATTTGAGTGATGGATTGGAATTTATCAAGAATACAACTTCAAAAGTCCACAAATCTGCTAAGGAAATCTACAAGTCTACAGTCACTTCAATTGGAAAAGGATTGGAGAAAGTTTTCTTTTCCGTCGTTCAACTACTCATGTGGATTGCTGCACCTGTCATCGTTATTCTACTATTCATTTGCTTCATCTACTTGTATTTCAAGTTCCGAGCATTCAGAAGAGCTGCAAAACTTACGAAGAGAGCAACTCGAGAGACAGCGAATGTTGCGATTGGATTAGCTACTCAAGCTACTCAAGCTTTGGCCAGAATCAACAACGTGCATATGGATCAACGAGCCCACTATGAGCCAGTGGTTGCCGCAGATGACTATCCTGTAATCAAGATCAATGCTGTTGTAAACAAATGCCGATTCAAAATTGCCAAATTACCTCATATCGATGTGAATATGGAAGGAAAAATCCTCGAAGCACTAGTCGACAGCGGAGCTGCAGTGAGTTATATGCCACTTTCATCTGTAAGGACAAAAATCAACTCAACTACTGTACCACCTGCTCAAGCCGCTAACGGATCTTCAATTCCTTTCTTGGGAACGACTCAAGCTACCATCAAGATTGGAGATTTCTACATACCTCATACATTTTTGGTTTCTCGTGATGGAGATTGTCCAGCACCACTTCTTCTGGGAACGGATTTCGTCAACGAAATCAACAAAAATCACGACTTCAGTATTAACGTCCACAAAGGATACGTCAAGATTGGAACCTGTGAGATCCAATTGAACGCCGTCACCGTCGAAGAGAAAATCGAAGTTTTCCCTCAAAAGGAAACTATCATCGAGCCACAATCAGAAGCTGTTATCCCTGCAATTATTCCGAATTACACCGAGGATATGGGAACTGAGCTCTACATGGAAGATACTCAAGAAGACAGTGATGACGTGTATGCCGTAGGAAGAGTGCTTGTCAGAGTCGGACCGAAAGGAAAAACTATGGTTCAAGTTTTCAACCCTTCATCTACCAGTGTTCGTGTCAAGAAAAACAAACCTATTGCCATCGGATCGAAGATTGGTCAAGTGAAAACGATGAATGAAGTCAGAGGATCACCGGAAGCAGACTGGGAATCGAAACTGCCAAAACTTCCACAGGAGACGCCTAAAAATTTTCGGATATCAGATTGGGTCGACCTTTCGAAATCGAAACTCACCGAAAATCAAAAAGAAGTTCTGAGAGTGATCATCGACGCGCATGCTGAAGCATTCGTTGGTCCAGACGGTGTATTAGGAGAGTACACCGGTCCAATCAAACACCGAATCGATTTGGAAGAAGGATGCAAAATTCCCCAGACGAAGATCTATCGAATTCCGCTGGAAAAACGAGAAGAAATTGGAAAGCAAATCAGATTAATGCTGGAACAGAGGATCATCAGACCCTCAAATTCTCCATTTCTCGCCCCTATCGTTTTGGTTCGAAAATCGGATGGTATAACATGGCGTTTTACAGTGGACTTTCGAGGACTTAATGCAGTTACGAAGCCTGTACAGTCAGTTATACCGAATATTCAAGAAATATTGGACTTGTGTGGTGGACAAGAACTATATACCAGTTTGGATTTTCAATCGGGATTTCACCAAATTTTGGTAGAGCCAGAACATTGTCAAAGGACTGCTTTTGCTTGTTTCCTGGGAGCATTCGAATATCTACGGATGCCAATGGGACTCAAAGGATCGCCTGGCACATTTCAAAGATGCATGAACTTACTTATCGAGCAAGTCAGAGCCCGGATTTTTGTCTACATCGATGACGTCATCATCACATCCGGAAGTGTTGAAGAGCATCTTCAGGACATCGATGAAGTTTTGGGAAAGATCGAACAAATCGGGATGAAGTTGAAAGCTGAAAAATCGAAGTTTGCTATGAGTGAGATTTCATTTCTGGGATTTCTAGTTTCAAAGGATGGAATCAAACCGGATCCAGCCAAGACAAAAGCTGTCACCGACTTTCCAAGACCGAAAACTGTGAAAGATGTTCGTGCTTTCATTGGAATGGCCTCATTTTATCGACGTTTTGTGAACAACTTCTCAAAGATTGCTGCTCCAATTATCGAACTCACCAAGAAAGATGAAAAGTTTGAATGGACTTCTGAGCGTCAACAAGCATTTCAACAACTCAAGGATGCTTTGACTACCGAACCAATTTTGGTAGCTCCTCGTCTTGGAAAACCATTCGTCATCGAAGTTGATGCTTCTGGAAAAGGAGTTGGAGCTGTATTGTATCAACAACAAGGTGAGGATGAGAAAGATTTGAGAGTTGTTGCCTACGCTAGCCGTGTCTACAATCGATTCGAGAAGAACTACCCTGCTATCGAATTGGAAGCTCTGGGATTAGTGTTCGCTGCCAAGACTTTTCGCCCGTATATTGATGGTGCTCATACCACTATCATAACGGACCATTCACCATTGAAGTCTTTGATGTACCGAAAGGAGTTAGCTGGACGTCTTGGAAAATATCAACTCACCATCCAGGACATGAATATCAACATCCAGTATCGACCAGGCAAACAGAACATCGTTTGTGACACTCTTTCGAGATATCATCCAGAGAAGAAAGAAGACACCGAATCAACGCCAGACAAGCAGAACACCAAAAAGAAAGGAGAGATTGCCACCGTAGATGTACCACCTGCAATCAATGCCTTAACCAGTAATCACAACATCGATTTTGCCAAAGTTCGAGAAGAACAATCCAAAGATGAGAGGATCTTGGATATGGCAAACAATTTGAAGAAATTCACCATTCATGACGACGTTGTATTCCTTAGAACACCAGAAAAAGAATGGATTATTCTTCTTCCACCCAAATCGCAATATGGAAAAGAACTCACCAAGATGATTCACGAATCTCTCTTCGAGAGTGCCCATCTAGGATTCGAGAAAACATTGCAACGTGTCAAATCAATTGCCACATGGAAGGGAATGCATCAATCCATTCAGAAAGTCGTCGAAAGATGTGCCGTCTGCCAGCAAAACAAGGACTCTGCAAAACTGAGAATAAGAGCCAAGCTGGGAAGATTCGAAAAGACGACATCGCCATTCGAAAGAGTACATTCGGATTATATTGGTCCGCTACCGGAAACAACTCAACGGAGTCGATATATTGCTGTATTTGTTGATGCGTTCAGCAAATTTATCATTGCGGAACCAGTTCAAGATCAAACTGCCGAAGTACTATGTTCAGTCTTCAAGGATCGAGTGGTTGCAAGATTTGGAACACCGAAATTATTGGTTACGGATCAGGGAACGAACTACACTTCACACGTGTTTCGTGATCTACTGAAATCGCTGAAAGTGGAGCACAAGATGAGTACACCTTACCATCATGAAGCCAATGGACAAGTCGAACGTGCCAACCAGACAATTGAAGTGATGATCCGCCAAATCGAAGACAAAGACGAATGGGATAAGGAATTGCAAACGCTCGTCCACGCGTACAACAATGCGATCAATACGACCACCGGAGTGAGTCCACACGTCGTAATGCACGGACAGGAGGCAAGGTCACCACTACGGAACGCCCTTCCACCGAAGGACCACGCGGAGAATGTGAATGACCATGTGCAAACATTGAAGGAGACCCACGAAGTTCTACAAAAAGAGTGTCACGCAAATATTGAGAAGAAAACACGCAAGCAAGAGGAAATTCATGACAACAAGAATAACCTGAATGACGTGGAAATCAAGATTGGTGACAAAGTTTGGATTAGAGAAGCTCGGTACAACAAGATTGGAAAACAGTTTCTGGGACCATATCTGGTAACAGATGTTCAGGATCCAAACGTCACAGTTCAACACTCAGGACCGAATACGAGATCGAAGACCGAGAAGACACGGACAGTGCACAAGAATCGATGCAAAGGGTACAAATCGGAAGAGAAAGAAGTCCCCACAACACCGGAGGACCCCGCAGAAGAATGATGGTCTGTATGTTTACAATCGCTTATCTTCGGGTCAAATCTATCGTATGTTATCGGGTCATTTCATCAACTACCCTCCAATTATGTCTGTTTGCTGCCACATCAACCAAGGAAAAAAAAAACAACGTGTATTACAAAAGAAGAAGAACAACAACAACAAAAACAACAAGAAAAGAAGAACAAAAAGCTCAGCAGAGACTGTCATCCAACAGCTGATCCTGACGACGAGTCAAGAAAAGACAAAGAAGAAGAAGGAGGACGAGAACGACGAAGCCGAAGCCGACAACGAGGAAGATGGTCCAGGCTGAAAATGTTGAGTTATTTTATTTGAAAATCTCTTTCATTTACCTCCGGAGCTGCTGGCGACAGTGGTCACGGCAGGAGCCGAGACAGTCGTGTTGACGAGGGGGGACGCCGCAGTTTCGGCCATCTGCTCACAAATCTCTCCGACCCATCCTTCATCGCAAACACATTGGAACGACTCCAACATCTGCATGCAGAAGCCATGGAAGGAGCAAGCAGCGTCACACAGGAAAGCAGCGACACGAGACATGATTTCGCTGAAAATTCACAATTTCGGTTGAGAATTCGCTGCGAAACATGGAATTGGACACGAAAATCGTTGAAGAAAGAAGAAAAAACGAAGGAAAACGAGGAAAAATGATGAAAATGGAAGAAAATCGAACGAAAATGGTCGTTTCTCGTAACCTGTGGTACGGTTCATTTTGGAGCGTTTGTGGTGGATGTTGCGGGGCAGAGCTGGAAGAGGATGGATTTTCGCTGGCAATCTCGCGGATGGTGGAGGATTCAATCGTGGATCAATGGCCATCTGCGAGTTCGAGTCATTGGCCAACTGCGTGTCTACTCGAGTTCAATCGTGTTCTTCATGCTTCTTCAATTTGGACAGTCGTGGTTCCCTGGTGTAGCGGCATTGTTGTTTATGTTGTATTAATTGTATTGTATTTATTATTGTAATTTTTATTGTATATTGAGTGTATTATGTTTTATTATAGTTTCCATTATTTCATCCCTTAGTCATTTAGGAATTTACTTGTAAATATCAGTTAACTGTAGGTTCCCCAATATTATGTATAAGTCTCCGAGGACGTCGATGCTCTTCCGGAAGGAGGGGGGATGTCACATGGTACTTTGAACGTTCTCTCATTTGGAGGGGCGTTCCCTGTACTCTGTGTCTCTCTCCCTTTCTCCCGCGCGGGGTTGTCGACACCCGAGGGTCAGTGGTAGCGGAGTGCTAGGTCCCAAGACACACCAACCGTCTTGCGGTCTATTATTTAATCTTTAATTATCTCTTTTATAGTTTTACATGTTTATTCCCATTAAGCCCCTTTAGTATTAGTCTCCCTCTTTAAGTTAACTTTATCTTTCTTATTCTTTAGTCTCCTCTAATAAATATTTATGTAATCGAGACCGTGTTCGTAAGTGTTGGATTTAAGTAAGTGGAAGGATAAGGTCCAAGTTCACATCATGGACGTCAACCTTATTAAACTATCCTACGGTGATGAAACACGATCCATTTCCTATTGGTGCACCTGAAAATGTACCTAAAGGCTCCATGGAAGTACCAATGAGGAAACCAACCGATTTGACATTTCGAGGGTTTTTGAGCTGCAAAGTTTTACCACCACGGCATCTGAAGTTACCAGTGTTGCCAATCAAGGACAACGGAAAGCTCTTGTTTGGTCTTTGTAAAAGTTTGTCACGGCAAAAGTCCACATAGAAACCTCTTCAGTTTTTCAGAATGCTGTAGAGACTCAAATCAACATGATTGTGAACACTCGGACAATGATCGTTCGTTCAGCGGAACGTTTACTACAGTGGAACTCCAGAAAGCATTGAGCTTAGGCTACGAAATTACAGAAGTGTTCCATGTGAAGACAGGTATTTGGGGGATTCATGTAATTTTATTTTTGCAGGGTGTCAAGTATGAAAACTGGGTGCAAAACGATGAAAGTGGTCGTGGAGGACTATTCACCTCGTACATCAACCAAATGATGGAGGAAAAAATTGTGAGTGAGACTGTGCTGGGTGCCTAATTTATTCAACCATTTTCAGTATAGCACAGGATGGCCAGCAAATGTCAGCACAGATGCTCAAAAAGACGCGTACTGCAAAGCATACTTTGACAAGGAACAAATTCATCTCACAGACTACTCACGATTTTCGAAAAATCCAGGAAAGAGAGCTGTTGCCAAATTGATGTTGAACTCACTGGTATGGCTTCAATGTTCTCACTGTAGATAAACCAATTTTTTCAGTGGGGCAAATTTGCACAGCGAGTGGATCGAGAAACGACTTGCATAGTGACAGACCCAACGGTTTTCTGGAACATTTTCTATGACACAACAATCGTCATTTCGGATGTACTATGTGTGAATGATGCTCTGATCATCAAATACAGGAAACAGGCAGAAACTCTTGAGAGTTTCAAAACCAGTGCAATGCAACTTGCTGCACTCACTACGTCTTATGCTCGTCTTCGACTCTACCGCTTCATGGAGATGGTTGGTGCGGAAAACATCATGTACACAGGTATTTTCCAGTCAGTGGTCAATTTTTCGCACTCAAAATTTACAGATACGGATTCAATCATTTATGCTGTACCCGAAGGATCAAATGACCCCTTGCGTGGAGAAATCGGACCTTATCTCGGGCAGCTTACTGACGAATTGGATGGCACAATGACAGAATTTGTAACCCTAGGCCCCAAAACGTATTGCTACAAGGAGGTGTCAGCCGATGAATCCCTGAAGGTGAGTGGTATAAACAAGTTTAATGCGATAGATTACCAAATTTTCAGGTTGTTCGAAAAGCAAAAGGCATCACAGTCAATTCCGTCGTCAAAAATCTAATGTCTTTCGATCTGATGAAAAACATGGTGGATGAAGTTCTGCAGGATGTATATCAACGAACCCGACTTCAATTTCCGCAACACGTCATGTATCGCGATGCATATCACCACGTGTACAGCAAAAAGATTTCCAAAAAATTCCAGTTCACCTTCAACAAGAGACGCATCGTCTCCGATGGATCTACACTCCCATATGGATTTTGTGCCTGAAATTATGAAATTGTTGTTGCTCGCATATAAATAATTGTCATTGCTCACCTTAAACCTATAAAAAATTTTGAACCATGTACTTTTACAAGTTTTCAGACTGAATTTGCTGTGACCAAGTTTGAGAGTGAAGTATATCTGTAGCCAAGTTTTGAGTCTGAAGTAGCCTTGATGGGACCAAATTTCAAACACAAAGTGTATTTGTGGGTAAATTTTCAAAATTCCATCATTCTGCGCAGCATTTGGAGACTGAAGTGCTTTTGCTATTGTGAACGGGGAGAACCAGACTCTAGTCTGGCTTCCCCTCTTTCGCAATCCTCTCCTCTTAGCGGCCCACCACCAAGAGGAGAGACGGAGGAGACAGGCTCCGCCCCTACTCTAAGGAGCAGGGACGGCGCCCTCTCTTTTTCTTTAGTCTCGAGATAGCCTTAGCTCTGGGAAGTCACCTGTCCAGGGATGAAACCCCGATCTACAGTAACACCGTAGTTCGGGAGTTCACTAAGGTTACTTCACTCGATATTTACTCAACTATAATAAACCCATATATATTCAATAACCAACTGTCTTCTATTTATCTTGTGTCCTACCGTAACCCCAAGTCCGAGGGATCGGATAAAGGTTGAGCTAGAATGAAGGGCATCGGGAGCGTCCCCTTCACACTATGATCAAATTTTCAAATTTACATCTTTCTGGGCCACATTTGGAGAATGAAGTGCTTTTGATATGACCAAATTTCCAAATTTACATTATTTTGTGCCCACTTTAAAGAGTGAAGCGCTTTTGATATGAGCGAATTTCATATTCATATTCATATTCTTGTCACCAAATGTTCTGACTGAAGAGCTTCTGAAACCATGTTTTCAGACATATTTGGTTTTGTGACTAAATTTCAGTCTGTAGTGTTACAATTTCAGAGAATGCCAATTTGTAACCGTTGCAAAAATCCACATCACGTAAAATAGTTTATGACGAAACAGCTGAGGAGCAACTCAGATAAAACTCAGTTAAGGTACAACAGTTTGCGAATCTCATTCCTGATGAAGTTGCATCAATCCTTGGAAATCCATGCTTATGTATCTCAAAAATTTACAAGCATTGCAACACAAAATAAGGAGAAATGCATTTTCTGTCCAAAAACTACAACTTTCCAGTCTCATTCCTAATGAAAGTGATGTCAGGCTCTGGGAAGTCGTGCTTATCGGGCTCAAAATATACAAAAATCACAATGCAGATTAAGGAGAAATCCATTTACAGGCCAAAAAGTGGATGATTTCAACCAAAATTCTGTAAATGCAAACCATTTTGAGCCACTATAAGACCCAGAACTGGGAAATTGAGGGGTTTAAGTACACGAGAGAAGTATGGGGGAATATGAGGCGAACGAATTTTTGTAGTCGCTGCGTCTCTCGCTTGGAAGGGTCGGGGCTTATTCTCTGCCTCTCTCTCACTCACACACTCTCTCACTCTGTAGCCTATCCTTCGCGCCTGTCATTGATGAGGCGTCTATCCTTAATGAGGTCCTTAATGCTTATCCTTAATGAGGTGCCTATCCTTAATGTGGTACACATCCTCAGTGACGTGCGTAGTACACATACAGGCCTATCTCTACGCATATCCCACATTGGACTTTTTGGAAAATCAGTCAGAGTACCGGGTTGGGTATCGAACCTACCTTAGGCGATCGACCGCACGTGTAACCTAGACCAAGGGGTGAGGTGATGTTTATATACCGAGCGCCCGCGCCCCTTGAGCGCCCGGTGTGAGGAGCGAGGGGGTTGTCTCTGCGTCTCTCATGCCAAACACACCTCGAGAGACGCAGAGACAACCCCCTCGCTCCCCTCACCGGGCGCTCGAGGGGCCGCGGGCGCTCGGTATATAAACATCACCTCACCCCTTGGTCTAGGTTACACAGTTAGCGCACCCGGTTGTGTGTTTAATCAGCGGTCGGTCGCCTCCGGCAGGTTCGACACCCAACCCGGTACTCTGACTGATTTTCCAAAAAGTCCAATGTGGGATATGCGTAGAGATAAGCTGGTATGTGTACCTCATTAAGGATACGCACGTCACTGAGGATGTGTACCTCATTAAGGATAGGTACCTCATTAAGGATAGGCACCTCATTAAGGATAAGCACTAAGGACCTCATTAAGGATAGGCGCCTCATCAATGATAGGCGTGAAGGATAGGCTTCAGAGTGAGAGAGTGTGTGAGTGAGAGAGACGCAGAGAATAAGCCCCGCCCCCTCCAAGCTACAAAGTGAGAGAGTGTGTGAGGTGGAGAGACGCAGAGACATGACTACAAACTACAAAAGTTCGCCTTATATTCCCCCATACTTCTCTCGTGTACTTAAACCCCTCAATTTCCCAGTTCTGGGTCTTATAGTGGCTCAAAATGGTTTGCATTTACAGAATTTTGGTTGAAATCATCCACTTTTTGGCCTGTAAATGGATTTCTCCTTAATCTGCATTGTGATTTTTGTATATTTTGAGCCCGATAAGCACGACTTCCCAGAGCCTGACATCACTTTCATTAGGAATGAGACTGGAAAGTTGTAGTTTTTGGACAGAAAATGCATTTCTCCTTATTTTGTGTTGCAATGCTTGTAAATTTTTGAGATACATAAGCATGGATTTCCAAGGATTGATGCAACTTCATCAGGAATGAGATTCGCAAACTGTTGTACCTTAACTGAGTTTTATCTGAGTTGCTCCTCAGCTGTTTCGTCATAAACTATTTTACGTGATGTGGATTTTTGCAACGGTTACAAATTGGCATTCTCTGAAATTGTAACACTACAGACTGAAATTTAGTCACAAAACCGAACATGTCTGAAAACATGGTTTCAGAAGCTCTTCAGTCAGAACATTTGGTGACAAGAATATGAATATGAATATGAAATTCGCTCATATCAAAAGCGCTTCACTCTTTAAAGTGGGCACAAAATAATGTAAATTTGGAAATTTGGTCATATCAAAAGCACTTCATTCTCCAAATGTGGCCCAGAAAGATGTAAATTTGAAAATTTGATCATAGTGTGAAGGGGACGCTCCCGATGCCCTTCATTCTAGCTCAACCTTTATCCGATCCCTCGGACTTGGGGTTACGGTAGGACACAAGATAAATAGAAGACAGTTGGTTATTGAATATATATGGGTTTATTATAGTTGAGTAAATATCGAGTGAAGTAACCTTAGTGAACTCCCGAACTACGGTGTTACTGTAGATCGGGGTTTCATCCCTGGACAGGTGACTTCCCAGAGCTAAGGCTATCTCGAGACTAAAGAAAAAGAGAGGGCGCCGTCCCTGCTCCTTAGAGTAGGGGCGGAGCCTGTCTCCTCCGTCTCTCCTCTTGGTGGTGGGCCGCTAAGAGGAGAGGATTGCGAAAGAGGGGAAGCCAGACTAGAGTCTGGTTCTCCCCGTTCACATCCCCCCCGGTTGGAAAAGTGACCGTCCCTGGTCACCAAAAGGAGGAGACCTACATATTATCAATTAAATATTGTATATATATATATAAAAAAAAGAACATTTACATAAAAAGAATTAAAAGAAAGTGATGTTAAAGACAATAAACGCTAACCTAAAATTACCTAAATTATTATTGTGAAAAGAAAAATTATTATCCTTGCTACATTCTGAATGGGTATTGTGGGTATTGGGGTGGGAGAATGAATTGTGGGGCGGGTTGTGGTGAGACATAATGGATGGTTGGTTGTGAAATCAATTGGGGTGGAATTTGGGATGGGATTTGGGATGGAAATTGTGGTGGGAAGTGAGGGGCCGCTATTTGCACTACCTGGGGTTGGTGGTACAGTGTAGGCGGATATTGCAACAGCTGCTGTGGACGCTGCTGCCCGTTGTTCTTCTTTTGCCCTTTCTTCTGTTGCCATTTCCTTCCTGGAGTTCCAGCTGGGGTTTCCTTCTTCTTTCTTCCTTGTGCTCCTCCTCTCCCGTTGTTCTCCATCCTTGTGTTTCCTCCACGTCTCCAATTCCCTCGTCTCGGACCGGTGTTCCTTGGTGGGCTTCGTCTTGGGGAGCGTCTTCTTGCTGGGCTGCGGATTCTGAACGGTCCTCTGCCTGCCGGAAACTGCACCCTTGATCTTAGAGTGGAACTGGAAAATTCTATATTTTTAGTTTCTTCCGACTTTTCTTTGGCAATTTTCTTCTTTTGGGAATTCATTGTTCGCGGCAATCAAAAAATCCGTTTTTAAATTTCCGCGCAAATGATTTCCCGAGGTGGCCCGCAAGTGCGCTCTACTGGACTGGCGTTTTCAAAAGTTGTTTATTTGTTTTTGGCTATAATTTTCGATTTTTCCTGCTATTTTTCGACGTTTTCTCGTTTTTTCCCGTCGTTTTCCTTCACCAATTCCATTTTTAATCAACAACTTAGCCATTTTCCAGCATTTCCTCGTTTTTCTCGTGATTTTTCTCACGATTTTCCATTTTCCGTTAACAATTTAGCCTTTTTCCAGACTCCCGTCATGCAACGTGTCGCTCTCGGGCTCTGTCCCTCAGACTGCTCAATGCGTGGTACTTGTCGTCTCGTCGGAGGATTTGCCAAATGCTTTTGCCGAAAAGGGTGGACCGGAGCTGCCTGTGAGACCGCGACCGCGGCTGTTGCTTCCACCGTCATCCCGAGTACTCCGGACTCCAGTATTCTCGGTAAGCTGAAATTCTTAACCAATTTTTTCACCTCTCATCTCTTCTTGCAGTCCCCATCTTGCTCGTCGCGTTGCTGAGCCTGCTCGTTGTCTGCCTCGCGGCTGTCGTCGTCTATCTGATGTCTGGTAGGCGCTCAGTTGGATGTGTCGATTTCGACGCCGAAATCGAGAGTGGCAAGGCTATGCTCCACGAGAAGGCTACTTTCTGGAAGAAGGTTAAGGCTCGATTTGTTAACTGAGGCCCGCGGATTCCTTGAAATTTAATTTTCCCTTCTCTGCTTTCCCTTCTGAACCTCTCACTTTAATTGTTACTTCTTTTACTGCACTGATCTTATTTTCTTAAGTTTTCCATGTTCGATTAAGCTAGATCTCTCTCTTTGATCTTATTTTCTCTTTCGCCGGGTATTTGAGGCGTGTAGCTTAATCCAATTATCTTTTTATCTGATTTCCCCAAAATCTCTCGATTCTACTAGGATTTTTCTCTCATTTCTTCTCGTTCTTCTGATATCTCTTTTATCTCTTCTCATTCTTCTACTCATGTTCTCTGTTATCTCTCCACTTTCTAACCTTTCTTATTTTTACCCATTTTCTCGATTTCTCTGTACTCTCTCGTTCTCCTGTTGTCTCTCTATTTCTCATCTCACGGGTGTTTCAATTTGTTGACGGGTTGCTTTTTATTGTTACGGCTACACAAAAGAATGAAGTCCCGTTGTTAATAATCATTCTTAGCTAATTTAAATATTCGCTTTTCAGGAGTTTTTCTCTAGATGAAAGGATTTTAATATTCTTTTGGCAAAACTCTTTTCTTCTGGTAACCAGTGAAACAAAGTGAACGATTTTCTTACGAACTGCCAACCTTCTCGACCACCTTCTATTTTTAGATGACGTTTATTCGAAGGGATAAATTCTCTGGTATATATGGTATTATTCTAAATTATGATAGAGGAGACGAGAAAAAAAAATTCGACTATTATTCCAAATCGTCTGTCGCCACGATTTCCCATTCTTCGTTCTCCGAATCCTCCTCCTGAGGGTTTCTTCCTTGCGGCATGGTGATTCTTGCGAACCCTCTGAGTGGTCTCTGTCCCTCCGGAAGCCAGACGTATGGGTGTGGGGACCGGAGTAGTGGCTGGAGTCCTGCCTCCTCTGCTGATTGATATCTTGTTACAAAGGCTGCATTCCCCTCCTTTTCTTCCGTCGTGAACCGTCGTGCCATTCCGATGGCAATGGCTCCGTCCCTTCCCATTTGGAGCTCCATGCTCAGTTTTTTCTCCTTCGAGAAGGTCTTGAGCCATGCCTCCACTGCTGAGTTTGTATGCTTGACTTTCGCGAACGGAAAGAATCCGTTGTAGTAGTGGCCCGTCTCCCCGAACCACGGAAACTGATTGTGAAAGAGGACCTTCAGTAGCAGTTCCCCTCCTTTTTGATTTTGGCTGGGAAGGTAGATCGATTGAATTCCTAATTTTTCTCCATCCAATTTAACTTTCCATCCAGAACAAGTTGTTTCATCTAATTCCCCTTTCCTTGGATGGTAGTCTTCGGAATAGACAGTGATTTCAAAGAGCTCTCCTGGTTGCCTTTTCTTTGATTGGTTGTGAATGACTAGGTTTTCTTCGAATTTCGGGGTGAAGAGCATGACTCTTCCTCCTTCTTCCGAGATGACCATAGCCTTGACAATCGTTACGTTGTTGCACGCCATCTTCAAGAAAACTCAATTAGTGATGCATGTCTAGTTCCTTCCTTTAATAATTTTCTTTTCCGACTAGGCCTTCCCCCTTTCGCTCTTCTTTTCGCTGCTCTTCGCATTTCTTTTCCGTTTCCCTTTCTATTACAACTCATTACACTTTCTCTCGTTTTACACGTTCTTTCTGACTTTCCTGGACGGGAATTTTACTAGAACTCTTATTTATTGATTATTTATTAATGCAAATTAAAAAAAGAGTAGGTTATATGTTTCTAAAATGAAATAGAGTATTTTAATAGCATTTTAACAGTATTTTGAAAGTCTAATAACTGGGCGGCTGTTGATGGCAATACTTCTTGTGGTTATTTTCTCTCAACGAATTTCTTGCAACGGTCCTTGTGAACCCATATCTCTCTTTTGTCTCCATTTCTGGTGACTCTTCCAAACCCTTGGATGGCAATGTTGGGGTCTTCAACCTTGACAACTTCAAATGGACCTAGGAAAGGTGAACTAAGCTTGTCCCTTGGTCCTTTCCTGAGCAAAATCTTGTCTCCAACTTCAAATTGAACGTCATTTATGTTGTCCTTATTGTTGTAACGGTCGTTTCTCTCCTTCGTTCTTTCTTCAATCTTTGCTCTGCAATACGCTTGTTGCCTTCCCAGCGTTCTTCTGATGTTATCCATATATTCGTTGACTGACACTTCACCGGTTTTTAGAAGGCTGTTTTTCATCGGGGTTCCCGGACTAAACGTGTGCACCACTCGAAATGGTGCAATCCCCGTTGTCGCGTGAACAGACGTATTGTAGGCGTGAACGACCTTCTGCAAGTAGATGTCCCAACATCCCTCATCCTTGTAGGGTCGGAGTGCAATTTCGATGACTTGATTCGCTCGCTCAACTTGTCCATTTGATGAATGGTGGTATGCCGTGGAGATTTGGTGAGTGACGTTTTTTAAAAGAAGAAAGTGGGCTACCACTTTGGACATAAAGTTAGTTCCTTGATCGGTGACGACGATCTTGGGGATTCCAAATCTCGCAAATAATCTGTCACTGAGTGTTTGGACTGTTGTCATTGCTGTTTGGTCTTCTAGGGGCTCGGCGACAATGAATTTCGAGAATGCGCAGCACATGACCAAGACATATTTGTAAGAGCGTTCCGTTGTTGGCCAGGGTCCCACGAAGTCGCAGTGGACTCGTTCGAATGGTTGTGAGACACTTTCGAACTCGTGTAGTCGTGCCCTGGTGCGAGCAACAGCCGGATCCTTGGTTTTCTGGCATGTTGGGCATGCTGCAACAACGTTTCTTACAGCAAGCTCCACTCCTGGCCATGTCGCTATCTCCTTGACCTTGTGATATGTCTTATCTCTGCCCATGTGTGCTCCTTCGTCCAAATCTCCATGAATTTTCTCGATCAGTTCCTTTCCATATTTTGTGTCTTTCGGCAGATATACGACTGGTGTTCCTGTCGTCACTTTGTAGACAATTCCATCATGGAGTGCAAAGTGATCCAGTTTCTCATGGATTGCTGTAAAGTCCGGGGCCGTTTGTTGTTCGGCTCTGACAACTTTCATGTCAATCCATGTGGGGATGACCGCGTTAACTAGTGGATGATGTCTTGACAGCGCGTCTGCGATGACATTGGCTTTTCCTGGTCGGTATACAATGGTCACATTGTATTCCTGCAAGATGATCTGGTATTTCGCCAAACGTCCTTGCAGGTCCGTCCGGTATAACAGTGCCTTGAGCGGCGAATGGTCTGTTATAATTGTTGTTTCCGCTCCGTCGATGTATGGACGGAACTTTGTCACCGCAAAGATAAGTCCAAGAGCTTCAAGTTCGATGGCTGGGTACCGTTTTTCATGCTTGTTGTATACTCGCGATGCATATGCAATCACTCGAGGCTCGATGGCCTCTCGATCTTGAGATTGCATGAGAACGGCTCCAACACCTTTTCCTGAGGCATCCGTTTCGATGATAAACGGGTGTCCCAACTTTGGTGCTGCCAAGACTGGACTTGACACGAGGGCTAGCTTCAATTTCTCGAATGAATCTTTTTGTTCTTCGTCCCAATGGAATTCAGAATCCTTCTTGGTGAGTTCGGTTAAGGATGTGGTGATTTTTGAGAAATCCTTAATGAACCTTCTGTAAAATGAAGCAAGGCCTAGGAATGCTCTTACATCCCTGACCGTCTTGGGTGTCGGATATTCCGTGATCGCCGAAGTCTTTGACGGATCGGGGTGTATTCCTTCTGCGGAAACGACGAATCCCAAGAAAGTAATTCTGTCCTGTCCAAACTTTGCTTTGCTCGGTTTCAGCTTCATCCCTGATTGTTGGATCATTCCCAGGACCTCTTCGATGTCACGTAAGTGTTTTTCTGCATTTGGTGACGTGGTGATAATGTCATCAATGTAGCAAAATACTCTGGCCTTCAGTGGTCTCAATAGACTGCGCATGATTCTTTGAAAAGTGCCTGGACTTCCTTTCAGACCCATGGGCATTCGGATGTACTCGTAGACACCCATAAAGCTTGCGAATGCAGTTCTTTCACAATGAGCTTCTTCTACCGGGATCTGATGAAATCCTGATGCAAAATCAAGAGTGGTGTATATTGGATTCTGAGCTGTTACATCCAATAACTCCTGAATATTCGGAAGTACTGATTGTACTGGCTCCGTGATATTATTCAGAGCCCGGTAATCAATGCAAAATCTCCATGATTCTTTATCAGCCTTTTTCACCAAGACAATCGGTGCTGCAAATGGAGACGAAGACTCCCGAATGATCCCTTGCTTTTCCATCTCTTTGATCTGCTTTTCGACTTCTCGACGTCGTTCCAGGGGAATCCGATAATTCTTTGGTGGGGGAATTATCGCGTCCTTTACGAAATCGATTCGATGTTTGATTGGTCCCGTGTAGCATCCTAAGACGCCATCCGGAGCGACGAAGGCTTCCTTGTGTTGGTTGATGATTTCCTTCAGTCTTCTTTTCTGGTCTTCTGTGAAGATGGATTTGCTGAGATCGATTTCATCTGATGGTTGATATCCTGGAGGAGTTTCTGTTGGTAGGCGCGGCAGTTTCGATGTCCAGTCGGCTTCTGGTGGTGTGTATCCTTCGTCCCAGACTTGTTCATAGATGGTGGCTGTCGCTAGCGCTTGGCCTGCATACAACTGGATTGATTTCGCTGAGGGATTACACAATTAAAGCAACGTTTTCCCTTCGTCATCGGTGTTAACCACCGTTCTGGCAACAGTGTAGATGTCGTCCGATTCTCTTTGGTTGTCCTGAATCATGAACTCATTCCCCATTTCCGTTCGATAGTTCTCCAGTTTGGCTGGAATCAACGCTTCGGATCTTGGATTAACGATGCATTTGAATAGCACCACTACTCTGATGGTATCCCTTTCCGGTGCTAACTCAACGCTACAAATCAATGCAACTTCTTTTCCGATCGTTAGCTTCTTGTTCACCATATCGAAGTTAATGGGGTGTCCTTGTCTATTCAGGTTTCGGACGAAGTCTATGCCTAACAACATTTCAGATGGACAATCGCCGTTTACAGACACTAGTAGTAGCTGATCTACTACGATGTCTCCAATTCGGATTTTCTGTTGGGTGGATCCGTTGAACTTGATGACTGATCCGTTTGCTGCATTTGCAATCTGCTTTCCGCTCTCGATTTGTTCTGGTTGGACCATTGATTCTGGAAGGTAACTCACTCCTGCGCCTGTGTCGATCAATGCATGGAGTGTTCTTCCATCCATTTCCACTTGAATCACTGGCAGATGTCCTTTGTTGTGGTGATGTAAGACCGAGTAGACTCCAGGAATAGGATACTCGTCCTCTATGTTTGTGGCAACATAGCATTTCCTTGTTGGCGTTTGGTCCACGTAGTTGACTGATCTTAGTTGTTTTGTGGCCATCTCTATCATCTGTCGTGCTGTTACAGTGGCTGCTTTCCGGGCAAGCTTGTATTTGCAATAGGCGTATAAGATGATTACGAGGATCACAATTACTGCAAGCGGTACAATTATTATCAGCAAAAATTTGGTCACATCGAAGACCACAGTTTTCACTGTTTCGAAAACTCGTTTTCCAGCTTGATTCCATATTGACTCCAGTGTGTTGGCTACTCGATCCTTGTGAACCTTTACAGTGTTGGTGATGAAATCCTTTGCTTTGACAACATTTTCTTCTAAAAGTTTGAATGCGATGTTGTTGACTTTTTGACGATACATTTTGCTCAATTCTTCATCTGCTGCCGATGAGGTTCCTGGACCTAAAAGATCTTTTCCAACAACAGTCGGTGTTTGAAAGAGAAATTGGTTGGCTTCTCTTCTGATTGGTCGATTGAATGTTTGGACCCATGTTTCTGATCCTTTCTCGTTTCTCCAAACGAGATCTTCTTTATGGATTTTCCCCGTTTCTTGTGGTGTCGTACATTCAACTGATCCCGATTCGGCAACCAGGTCATCGGTGCCTTCGAGTAGGAACCATATCTTTCCATCGATCATCATCGGAACCAAGTCGAAACAGGTGTTATTGATTTTCCTGTCCCAAATGATTTCTTCTGGTTCGACGGTCTTGCATTGGGTGACTAGTATTCCTTGTCCTGCTTTCCTGGCTGCTATGTCAGTTCTTTTCATCAGCTGTCTGACTGCTGCCGTAGGGTCAATATTCAGTACTGTTTGGAATAGAATAGTCGCCTCTCGTTGTTGAATGCAAGTGTTCATGAAAAGATCAATAGCTGGACTATGAAACGGTCTTTCTTGTGGTTTCTCGAATACCACATTCCTGTTGCTTTCCGGAATGTACTCTTCCCATGTTTGAACTTGTGGAAGATTGGTTGTCGTTGTTGTAGTCGAGGGTGTCGTTACTGGTGGTAACCTTGGTGGAGTCGGTTTCGGCGGAGATGTGCTTGCTGGTGTTGTTCTCGGTGTTTGTGGTTTCGGAGTCGTTGTTTTTGGTGGATTAGTTGGTTCTGGTGGGTTTGGTACTTGGGCTCTTGTAGGTGCAACTGTTCTGGGCACTACTACAGTTGGCTGCTGAGTGGTTGTTGTCGTCGGAGCAATGGTCACGGTTCGAATGGTTGGAGGTACGTATTCCACTTCAATGTATGGAGTTCTGTATTCCATTTTTAATACTTTGTCCTCGTCGAATCTGGGAAATTTATAGCCGGCATGTGGTGTGGAATCTGTTTCCTCACTCACTCCAAATTCGAGGTCTAGTAGTGGGTCGAACACGTTCACCAGATCACTGCTCATGATTTTTAACAGTTCTGATTCGGCTGCAGTAAGTTCTCGTTTCAAGTTGTTCAGTCGTTCCGTTGTTCGGAACTTATACTGCATGATTCTGATACACTTCAGAACAATCAGCTGATGCCCTAGAGAGTTTTTCCTCTCTGACTCGTACCTTTCGGCTCTGGTCATTAGTAACTCATTTGTTACTCCAAACGTCTTGATCTCATTCAGGATCCTAGGATCACTGATTGGCTCAGTCTCGAAACGCTCTATCTTTTCGAGAGCATCTACACTGAAGAGTCTCTGTATGATGGGTACAGCAAACTTTTCTCCCAAGTTTAGAGCCATAGTAATGTTGTTTGGTCCTGGAACCAGCAATAATGTCCTTTTCCTTCTGTGATGACCTTCCTTCATTCGGACATAGTCTGGGATCCAAAGATCAGAAGGCAGCTCTGGGAATGAGATCATTTTTCCGTCGTCCGTGAAGTACACGTTTCCAACGGTACATCCTTTTGCTTCTGTGTCCGTGAATCTCATATCTTGCGATATGGCTGCGAACATTCGAAGCTCTGGGATTGCAATATGTTTATCCGAGATGAAAGCATTTGCTGAAGTCATGCGTTGGTATTTACATGACTGGAATGGGGCACTTTCCATCCACACGATGGTGGTTTTCTCGGTCTTGCAGTATCCGGACGAATAGAGACATTTGGACGTATCTCCAAGAGTGGAGATAGTGGTTGCGCCGTCGAACGAAGCGACTTCACCCACCACGATGATGATTTCTTCGTGATTGAAGTGGGTGCTGCCAAACCACGCCGTGTGATTTTCAGCTACCTCCGATGCATGTGCTGAACGGAACACGCCTTTCGGAGATTCGATCAGATCTTTTCCAGCAAACTTCTTCAGTCTCACTGCTTCTCTGCATTCTTGAACGCGAACCGACTGGAAGACATTCTCTCCTGGGTTTGTCATTTTAGCTGTGACGTAGAACTTCAGAAATGAAAAAGTTTGTACTTGGAACGTTTGCTTATAGCAAGAATGAGCAATCTGTCTCATTGGATCTGATCTGAGTTCGAAGATGTCCGCTTTTGTGGCTACGATTGGTGTTTTCGGTGGCTCACAAGGCAGAACTGACGGTGGTACGAACATATTACCTCCTTGCTGAAAACCACAAATTTGGGGCTTGCCTGCCTGGGCTAGACCAACCAGCATCATTGATATCGTGAGGTATGCGAGCAGCTTGTTGGGAAAGCCTCTTCCACGGTGGAAGTTGCGCTCGTCCTGAGATCTTTCCTCGTTACGATAGTTGCGACCTGGTGGTTGCTCTGGGCGAAACCTGTTTAGAGGGGATTCCATAGGAAATCTACCTCTGGGAGGTTCCATCGGGAATCGATTTGGTGGGTACTGAAGTGGAGGACCTCTACCTCTCATGGGTGGCCGATTATCTTGACGATAATTTGTACGATCGTTTTGGCGAAAATTTGGGCGAAAGTTTTGGCGATCGTTCCTTTGGAAGTTTGGCCGACCTCCATTTCGGTAGTTTGGTGGGTCTCTTCCTCCATATCTCCACGATGGTTGGGTTCCAGACTCAAGTGGAGGCGCACTAGGTTGACGATAGCTTGGGCGGCCGGTCATTTCCCGATCTTGATCCGGTGCTGGTCTCATAAGCTGACTCATGGCAGCAACGAGCTGTTCGTCTTCCTTTTCCTCATCGAGGTTATGGAGTCTTTGGAACCGTTCCGCTTTGCGGATCATTTCCTCCAAGGTTTTTGGCACGTTCTCCATCTGGAGAAGCTTCTTCCGGAGATGGGGAGCAGCATGATGCATGAAGTGATTGAGAAGGAGACTTTCTCTCACGTTCTCTGGCATGCCCTCATAGGCATACTCACCCAGCGTTCTGAGTCGTCTGGCGTACTCAGTGATCGTGAGCTCTCCTTGTTTCAGAGTCGTGATTTCCTGCTGAGCAAGTTCACGATCTCCTGGGACTTCGAAAGCTCTAATCAGATTCTCCACCACATCTGTCCACGTTGCCTTTTGAGCAGCGGCCAGTTGGTGATAGCGCTGCTTCGCTAACCCATCAAGGAAGAATGGCAAGATCCTGGCCCCGGCTTCTTGCTTAATGTTGAGGTTGTGGAGGGCAAGCCTGTAATCCACTAACCATCTTCGCAGTGCTGCTGTGTTCCCTTTGCTGAACTTGGGAACGTGGCCAGCAACTGCCCTCAAGGCCTTGAGAGGTTCCGTCTCTGCGGGCGAATCCTCTTCCCATTGCAGATCACCTGCGAGCTCCTTTTTCTCCATGTCTGGTTTCTCCGGTTTACGAGTAAAGCTCTTTTCCTCTTTTCCGGGTTTTCCAGGGGGTGTGGAGTTAGGAGTGGGGTTCTTCTCCTTGAGGTCACTTGGATTCGGTGTTAACACTTCCTCCTGTTCGTTCTCAGTGGACTTTCCGCTGGTCTGGTCCTGTGGGTCTTCCTCCGAATTTTCAAAGAACGAGAGAAATCTGGCGAAGAAGTCTCTAACCTTATGAGTTGGTTGAGGTGAACCAGTTGGACCTTCCCGGCGAGAAAGTATGGGGGTTTCTTTGAGAGGAAATTGGGATGGGGTTTGGTAATTACTCCCGGGGGATGAAAAATCCTCTACCGGATTCGCAAACTGCGCGCGGGGTGTTGGTAGTTCTGCGTTCAGGAGCTGTCCTGGCGTTTGCGGTAGGGTCGCCGTGAGATCCCGTGGGGTGCTATCTGCTGGATTCCCACGGACTGGTCTGCTGGCCTGCTTTGGCTTTTCAACGCTTTTTGTGAAAGCGTCGAACTGCTCTTTCTCCCTCCTTTTCAAGCGCTCTTCTCTTTCGCGATTTGCTCTCCTCCTATCTTCTTCGCGCTCTTCTTTACTCCGGTTCCACTGAAGACTCAGTTTGGCCGAATCAGTAACTCTTACTCCTTAGATTTCTCTTTAGGAGTAGGAGTAGGAGTAATACAGTAGAAGTGAGCGGTTCGTCAATTAGGTGACGAGAGGAAACGAAACCGGGAATGGTAATGAATGAGTGATGAGCAATCAACAATCAGCTGTGTCGTGTTCTTTATACAGCTGGTAGAAGAGAGATAGAGAAATAGATTGAATGAGCAGGAGAGAGTAGCAATAAATCAGACGCAGACCGCGCTCAAATCACAACTGATGGAAAAGAGAGAATTGAATGAGCGGTTAGGAACAGCGATAATCAGAATTGAACGCGCCCGCTTTGCAACTGGTAGAGTTCGAGAGAGCGAGAGAGAAATAGATAGAGAGAGAATTGACTATGACTGATGAACTGATTTTAGAAGTACCTATAAGTTGACTCTTATTTTACTTATCTATTATTTTCCTAGGCCGGAGAAAAGAAATAATTAACTCACTTGTATCGGATGTTGGACTGTCTTGGCGCAGGCAAGTGACTCTTCTTTGATCGCTGAGATAGTAAATTTGTCTTTCAATGATTTGATAGACTAACTCACTTTTCAGTTGGGAGGGAACTTTTGACTTTTTGTAGCACGTGAGCGAAATCAAGAATTACACAAGTCTGGAAGAATCTTGATGTTGGTAACGTAAGAAGGAAATGAGGAAAAATGAGGCTTTTCACTGCTTCATCCACCTTTTTATACTTCCCACGTTACCGTCTTCCTGGGCGGAGCCTATCCTCATTGGTTCTCCGGCTTCTGTTCCATCTTCCCTTCGGACCCTTTTTTGTTTGTCACATCTTGCTGACTGATAACCCTTGACCTGCCTATTGCGTCGACGGCTCATCCTTCTATCCGTTCTCGTAAACAAGTGGCTTCTCATTTTTGATTCCGGAACCCCTTTCCTGTTTCTCTTGCGTAACTCTACTATTTCTTCCACCTGGTTCTCCGTTTCTTTCCTTTACGAATTTTCGTCAGGTGGTTCGGTTTGGCTCTCGGATCATGAGATTTCTCCTATGCCTCTTCTTTGGTTCCTTAGTCATTTCTACCGTAGTCCTCTGTTTTCCAAATATCCAACATCCTCACATCTCAGAGATCTTTCTGAGGCGACCAAAGTGTATCTGTCCTCTCACAGATTTCACTCCCATCTAGTGTCTATTTTTAGATATACGTGATTAAAATGTGGCTAAAAAATTTGAGTAAGATGATGGGAACAATTAACCAATCTTTTGTTTCCCTGACTCTGCCCTAGGATCATTGGTATTTTATGGGCTGGCCCTTCAAAGAACAGCGAGAATAAACTTCTTAGACTTATTATACAACTTTCTAACCATGTTTTCCTAGTGAGTCTGAACGGCCGATTCAGGTTGTTCACCCATGGTGTGGGGCCCTCTTAAACTTAACTCTAGGAGAGACTCTTTTCCCGAGGTCCTTTTCGGGGGTACGGACGGGCAGTGGTCCCATTTCAGATTCTACTTCTTAAGATCTTATAATAGTTCCTTCTTGAATCTGCCTAGAGCTTCTCTGCATACCGCTATGGAGAGGAAACTACATGGTGCTGGTTAGCTCTTACGTTCAAAGATCTTATCCTCCATTTCTGACTAGCTATACCTTTACACCATCTACAATTATTTATGATATGTGAGGTTAACTTGAGAATTTTGAATTTGCTTATATTTTCATAGCGGCACGTCCTACTGTTCTTTGGTGATAAACATGATAAACTACTAGATACTGAACCTAACTCCATAGGTTACTGGGATGGTCGTGACTTTCTGAGCAAATTTTCACCTGATACCGTAGTCTTCTGATCCAGAGAACGACTATGTTCAGCAGATTACCGTAGTTTCAAGCAAGATACTAACTATGTTCTTCTAGTTTTCTCTTTTTGTGCCACTTCTTCACTCTGAATGAGACGTGACGTTGCCTGAGAACTGTATTTCGTTCCCGTCTTTTTATGCTTGACTGCCTCTGACCCAGTCTTGCATAACTTTCTAGGAATACTGTTCTGCTACCGTAACATTTGCTCAGTGTGATGATAATTGGTTTTGGCTCGGTATGACTTTTGTTAGGAGAACCAAAGGTTAGTACTTCTCAATCAGTATGTTCATCAGTGTTTCGTACTGTTTATAATACTCTTATAACCTTTTTACCTAGTAAAACCCGTCAGAACGTAGATATTTTAAAACGAGAGATATATACCCGATATTACTAACACATTTTGAGAGATATTTTTATGAGAGAGATTTTAATGAGAGAAATTTTGATGAGAGATATTTTAATGAGAGATATGTTTAATGAGAGATATCTTGATGAGAGAAATTCTAATGAGAGATGTTTTAATGAGAGATTTTGAGAGAATTTTTGAGAGGTTTTCAGAACATTACCCTTAGAATGTAGTTTTCCTTTCACATGAAATCGTAACCCTAGTATATCTTCTGTTGTGAATAACAATTTGGAGCTACAGAAGACATTCCCAAGTCTCCGTTTCGGAATGTAAGGGAGATTTGAACTGTTCTAATTGTTCAGTTCCTTAAGCGTACCTGCATCTCGTCTTAGTTGTTGGACCTTCTCCTGAGTGTGTTTGCAACCACACTCGGGAAGTCGACGAGACCTACTTGAATCCTTTGACATGTGACATGAATAAAGTACAAACGTGAATAAATAGAATAAAATGTGAAATATGAATAAAGAATGGTTCAAGTAGAGGTAAAAATTTTCAGATGAAGTGAAAATTTAAAGGTGGGACCTCCATGTGAAGGGGACGCTCCCGATGCCCTTCATTCTAGCTCAACCTTTATCCGATCCCTCGGACTTGGGGTTACGGTAGGACACAAGATAAATAGAAGACAGTTGGTTATTGAATATATATGGGTTTATTATAGTTGAGTAAATATCGAGTGAAGTAACCTTAGTGAACTCCCGAACTACGGTGTTACTGTAGATCGGGGTTTCATCCCTGGACAGGTGACTTCCCAGAGCTAAGGCTATCTCGAGACTAAAGAAAAAGAGAGGGCGCCGTCCCTGCTCCTTAGAGTAGGGGCGGAGCCTGTCTCCTCCGTCTCTCCTCTTGGTGGTGGGCCGCTAAGAGGAGAGGATTGCGAAAGAGGGGAAGCCAGACTAGAGTCTGGTTCTCCCCGTTCACAATAGCAAAAGCACTTCAGTCTCCAAATGCTGCGCAGAATGATGGAATTTTGAAAATTTACCCACAAATACACTTTGTGTTTGAAATTTGGTCCCATCAAGGCTACTTCAGACTCAAAACTTGGCTACAGATATACTTCACTCTCAAACTTGGTCACAGCAAATTCAGTCTGAAAACTTGTAAAAGTACATGGTTCAAAATTTTTTATAGGTTTAAGGTGAGCAATGACAATTATTTATATGCGAGCAACAACAATTTCATAATTTCAGGCACAAAATCCATATGGGAGTGTAGATCCATCGGAGACGATGCGTCTCTTGTTGAAGGTGAACTGGAATTTTTTGAAAATCTTTTTGCTGTACACGTGGTGATATGCATCGCGATACATGACGTGTTGCGGAAATTGAAGTCGGGTTCGTTGATATACATCCTGCAGAACTTCATCCACCATGTTTTTCATCAGATCGAAAGACATTAGATTTTTGACGACGGAATTGACTGTGATGCCTTTTGCTTTTCGAACAACCTGAAAATTTGGTAATCTATCGCATTAAACTTGTTTATACCACTCACCTTCAGGGATTCATCGGCTGACACCTCCTTGTAGCAATACGTTTTGGGGCCTAGGGTTACAAATTCTGTCATTGTGCCATCCAATTCGTCAGTAAGCTGCCCGAGATAAGGTCCGATTTCTCCACGCAAGGGGTCATTTGATCCTTCGGGTACAGCATAAATGATTGAATCCGTATCTGTAAATTTTGAGTGCGAAAAATTGACCACTGACTGGAAAATACCTGTGTACATGATGTTTTCCGCACCAACCATCTCCATGAAGCGGTAGAGTCGAAGACGAGCATAAGACGTAGTGAGTGCAGCAAGTTGCATTGCACTGGTTTTGAAACTCTCAAGAGTTTCTGCCTGTTTCCTGTATTTGATGATCAGAGCATCATTCACACATAGTACATCCGAAATGACGATTGTTGTGTCATAGAAAATGTTCCAGAAAACCGTTGGGTCTGTCACTATGCAAGTCGTTTCTCGATCCACTCGCTGTGCAAATTTGCCCCACTGAAAAAATTGGTTTATCTACAGTGAGAACATTGAAGCCATACCAGTGAGTTCAACATCAATTTGGCAACAGCTCTCTTTCCTGGATTTTTCGAAAATCGTGAGTAGTCTGTGAGATGAATTTGTTCCTTGTCAAAGTATGCTTTGCAGTACGCGTCTTTTTGAGCATCTGTGCTGACATTTGCTGGCCATCCTGTGCTATACTGAAAATGGTTGAATAAATTAGGCACCCAGCACAGTCTCACTCACAATTTTTTCCTCCATCATTTGGTTGATGTACGAGGTGAATAGTCCTCCACGACCACTTTCATCGTTTTGCACCCAGTTTTCATACTTGACACCCTGCAAAAATAAAATTACATGAATCCCCCAAATACCTGTCTTCACATGGAACACTTCTGTAATTTCGTAGCCTAAGCTCAATGCTTTCTGGAGTTCCACTGTAGTAAACGTTCCGCTGAACGAACGATCATTGTCCGAGTGTTCACAATCATGTTGATTTGAGTCTCTACAGCATTCTGAAAAACTGAAGAGGTTTCTATGTGGACTTTTGCCGTGACAAACTTTTACAAAGACCAAACAAGAGCTTTCCGTTGTCCTTGATTGGCAACACTGGTAACTTCAGATGCCGTGGTGGTAAAACTTTGCAGCTCAAAAACCCTCGAAATGTCAAATCGGTTGGTTTCCTCATTGGTACTTCCATGGAGCCTTTAGGTACATTTTCAGGTGCACCAATAGGAAATGGATCGTGTTTCATCACCGTAGGATAGAGACTGAAAATGCTATAGTTTTTGATGAAAGTAGAGTCGGAAATCACCTGACAACGTCTGCATATCGTAGTGTTTTACCCTCATTGTTGGCGTATAGTCGAAAAACCTCTGTTCTGCCACCTGTCAGTGCCCTGTCGCAGTGTAGAAGTCCCTAAATTCATTCGTGTGCAGATGATGTATGCATTGAAATCTTACCACAGCTTCATAGTCTCGAAAAAATGCGGCCATCTCAGGATTTCTCAAAAGCTGCTTCTTCACTTCACATTCCCATACAACTTTGACTGGATGAAATTCACGTAGTGCATTCAAACGTTCCTCATCTTTCAGGCGAATTTCTTTGGCACTTTCACAACCTATCATGGATTCTTCTGAATAAGTGCACTCGTGTGCATGCCAGTAGCAGCCCTGCAATTGTGATTATTTAGGAATCTCGTAGCTGTGTTCACTTACGAAAAACTCAACGATGAGTCCTTGAGGATATTTTGGACATGGATGTACAAAACCATCCACTCGGTACCTCCCAATCTGAAAAATTTTGCATTATCGTCTGTGAGCCTGTGTGCTTCACTCACCTTTTCTTCACCATACGTGGTTGACATGTTCAGCTGCACATCCTCTTTCGAAGCGAACCACGCCAAATATTTTTGACTGACTTCTGATGCATTCATTGATACTGACGGTTTCACATCCAAGACAATCGGCTTTTCTGAATCCAAATGATTTCGACGAAACACAAGAGCAGCTGCTGATGCCGCAGTCGTAGACTCCTGAAAGTGTTTGCGTGGTACAATTTTTACGGAAACTTACCTCCAGAAGACAAACGTTAGTGATTTTTTCAAATTCCGTCTCGAAGAGTCCCATTGAAGTTGCCAGAATGTATACGTCGTTGTAGCAATACTTGAAAATCTCTTCGACAAAGTTGAAAATTTTGCCTTCAGCCCTTTGTGCACTCAAAAATGTTGAAAGTTGCTCTTTGACCACTGACGATTTGTTGTCCATCGCGTAGTGACAATCTTCAGGAAGCGGTCCCACATATGTGTAGTTTTCGGGTTTGATGAACAACACCGGAAAATCCCTGTAAATTTCAAGAATAACTTCACTCTGGTCTCACACTGTCATACCCCTTGACGGAATCCACGTTGAACGTCTTTCCAAGTGAACTCAGACTCATTGACAGGTATCGAATTGAGTCAAGAAGTTTTACTCCGTTGTGTTCCATGAAAATCAGTTTGGTTCCATCCATGACAAGTTTGGGTGAAGCTTTGTTGCTGGCAATCAAATTCTCAAGAATGAATTGACCATCGCACCTGAAATATACCACATCTTTGTAATTATAACCAACATCAAGATTTACCCAGATGCATTGTGTGCCACAACAACAGCTCCTTGGTGGTGATCAGCAAACAGCCACTTTGTCATCTCACTTCCAACATCCACATTTCGATTCTCGATGGTTATACATTCTATGACCTTCAATCGACCATCAGGTGCACATTTCGAGCATACCATGTTTCTTGCTTGTTCAATGTCATTTGGGATGAAGATTGCGCAGCCTGGGCAACAACGGAGAGCCACGAACAAGACGGGGTGTTGCTGTCCAGTTGATTCGTCGGCTCTGCTCTGAAATTTTTAGGGTGTGAACTTAATTTTGGTGATATGCAAACCTCAATGTCGAAATATACACGACGTCGTGTCAGCTTTTTCTCATTTTTCTTTGAAATGGGCATCAGGCAATTGTGCGGCGTAATTCTTTGGCAGTTGCAGCGATAACACCATTTCTGCCCGCACTTGTGTGGATTGCCTTTGTTCGTGTAGTAGACGTCCTCGCATTTCTTACACACTGTCGTATAATCACATCGACTTTTACCATTCTTTGGCCCTGAAAGAAGTGATGTTGAGCTGGAGCTTCCTAACCAAGCACCTACCTTTTTTGATATGATTTTCATAGCAGATTTGAGATTTGAACAACACGGTGCATGTCTTGCATCGAGTTGGTTGATCACTCTCTGTAACAGGACAATTGCGTTGACCGCATAAGCGGTGAACCAGTGGACATTTATAGTGCTGTACGGTACTTTTATAGCGTCTATTGCAGAGAGCGCAATAGTACTCGGTCCTCAGTAGTGCACAAATACTTCTGACACCTCTATAGTGTCCATCGTCCAAGTACAAGACCAGCTGTTTTTTCTCGCCCACGTATGGTCCTGAGTAGTAGGGGATAGTTGAGTTCTTCACAAATACAATCAGTTGATGTGTTCCGGCAAAAACTGTGTTTTGAAATCGCTCAACATCCATCCTGCAGAAGTTCGATGATTTCGACACACCTGCTTTCTGTAAGTTTTCTGAAATTGAGTTGCTGAGTTTGCCCTGAATCTTACCTCTTTCATAGCTTTCACCGCTTCGTAAACTTCTTGGCAAATGTGTGGTCGCTTGAAAGTCTTTCTCAGTGCATTTCGATACTTGTTCTTGTTTTCCTGTGTTTTACAGTGTTTCCAATTGTGGTACATCAGGGCCTGGTACAATGCATGAACCAGACAATCTTCGATCACTGAAAACATGTCGATGATGATGATATTAACCTGAACAGCAATGTTCATAAAACTTTACCTTCGTTCGGCATGATGTTGGATCTGAGCTTTTTGACTTTTGGTAGTTCCTTCTTCATCTCAAGCTCTGTTTCGCTTGTTTTTCGTCGTTTTTCAAATACAGTGAGTTCCAGGATTTCGCCAGTGTCAAAGCGACGTTTACCGCTACCAACCGGTGGATTGATGTAGGTAAATCTGGCATTGATTTTTGGAGTTTCAAGTTCCAAGACCGATTTGTTTGACTGTGACTGAAGAGCAAGGGTTTGAACAATGTGTTCAGCCTTGATCCGGTCAATCGGTTGATAGCACAAACCAACGCTTTCAGGAATCTCGCTTGATTCAAATACAATACCCACTTTTACACGGGGATTTTTGAATGGGTCATAGCGATGAGCGAGCTCTATCAAAGTTTCAGCAAACATTTCAGGACCTCGTGGATGAGTAGTCATAGAGTCAGGAAGTTCCAAACCTAGCGTGCGTGAAATGATTCGACCTTCAAAATGACCCTTGGGAGTCTTTTCGTGGACTTCCAAAACACGGATCTTTGCTTCACCAATTTGTTCCTGGTAAAAGTTGACGTTAGTGACGACTTCAAAAACTTCTACACTTACCTCTTCAAAGTTTTCAACCATCATGGTTGTAGATCTTCTTGGAAATCAAGACAACGACGGTATTGGTGTGGTTGATGGAAGTCAAGACAAGGTTGGGGTTGATGAGGAAGAGAATCAAGACAAGGGTGGGATTGACAATGATGATGATGATGATGATGAAAATGATAAAGTTAAGTCGCGTCAAGAAAATCAGTGACGTTCGCTTCGGAATGAAGTGTGATATGGTTTTTGAAGTTGCGCTGATTGCCTTATATACCCCTGTATTCTCATCTGTTGTGTTCAATTACCCTCCAGAATTTGTCGGTTTGCCACATAATCAGTCGTTATAGCTCAAATTTCTCCTTATTTCATTGACCCATAGGAGACTTGGTGAAAGTGGGAAGTTTGTACCCCGGTGTGATGACTCATTTCTATCTTTCCTCAGTGAAACATGGATGGTTTCCACATAATATGTAGAATTCCTTGCTCTGTCGGCAAATCCCAATATATGCTGAATCTCGAAACAGTGAGTCATCATTGATGAGTCAACCTTGATGAGTCATCCTTGATGAGTCATCGCGAGAGGTAACTTTCAGGGTTTCAAACTTTCCATTCCGATGAGTCATCAAAACCAATCGTTCTGCGTTACGATTGTTCAGTTTGGTGTCATTTCACTGTCTCTCACCGTTTTCATGTGCATAGTCTGATTTTCTGCTCTTGGAGAAAATTCTTCAGTTTTTCACGTTTCCGGGGTTTTCTACCCTTGCTAAGGCGACTCCAGAATTATTCACATTTCCAAATTTGTGAAGGTTCTCTTCATGATCACACAGGATGCATTGCTCTGCACAATATTTCTATTTTTTGCTCAGTTCGTTAAGCGTTCATTCAGATACAGAAAGGAAATCCATGAACTCTACGATTCTTGAGTTCATAATGCATTTTTCAGGACATCACTGTTTCCAACCGCGTTAGCTGCTCTTGCAATTCAGCAAACGTTATTTCGATAGGCAAAATGTCTGCCTAATGCATGAGTATGATCAAGCACTGGTGATCCATTTTTGAGAACTGTCGTACACTCTCCTTCGTGACTTAGTTCCTTGGACTACATTGAAAAACTGTGTGACCACTTCTGGCTTTCATTACTTCTCAACTCCTCTTGCTCCACGGCCGCATCAATCATCTCTGTGTCAAGTGTGGCGATCTCGTTGTTATCGTAGATACTCATTCCGAAAAGACAATGGGTATTCAAAAGCCTGCTGTTAGTGATGAAATAAGCTCAGGATATGAATATCAACCTAGTTCCCAAGACCCAGTTGGAGTGGTGAGAATTACAAACACTTGGCAGTTGAAAAATCTTCAAATCGTTCAGGTTTCTTCAAACGGTCTGGTTCAGTACTTTTATACATCGAACCCAACTCAAAAGCTTGAAAAGAAGCCTGAAGCCTACGTTTTCAACTTTGCTAAGAGTTCCATGCCTACCATCCACATTCAACCAAAACCCTAGTTTGTTTGCTCATTGTCCTTCAGCCGTCCACTTCGTGCAGAAATTTCTCCTGCTGGTGATGATTTATACCTCACCTGACCCTCGGTTGATTGAATTTTTCAAGTTGACCTGTCCCTATTTGTGGATGACTCTTGTTTTTCAGACTTCTATTCAAGTAATGTACTCATCATTTTCTCATTTGCACCTTCACTCTCCCGACGTTCATTTGCATCCCTGTTATGTCTGCTCTCCTTGATAAATGTTTCGCTCCAAATTTCGTGTGATTTTTAGAGAATGTCTGATGTTCAACCCGAATATGGTACTCCTACTAAACCCAAGATGAACGGTCAACGTGAGAAGTGTCCATATTCTGAAGATGTCGAAGAGACTAACCATGCTCCGATGAAGAAGAAGAAGATTCCGAAAAAGAAGCTCGTTGGTCCTGAAGGTGGAAAATCTGATGCTAAGCGCGTAAGTTAGACTTAATTTGTAGAAAACTCAAAATGATTATGTTTGTAGTGGCTGTATGAGAAGGCTGTTGAATCCATTATTCCTACTGATTACCAAGCCATTGTTATGCCGGAACGTCTTTTCAAAGGTTTGGATCCACTTATTGTTCACATGTGTACTCCATGTAAGAAGATCAACTCAACCTGCAAAACTGTTAAGATTGCTGATGGAATGATCGAAATTCGTGAGTTTACTTGCATCAAAATTTCAAAACTTGCAATTTTCAAATTTCAGCTCTCGCTTTGTGCTCCATTTGTCGCTCTTATCTAACTCCTCAGAGAAACGTGAAGTTCTTTTAGCACGATTCCCCGTCAATCAAGAAGGAGCTCAATCTGTGAATCTGATAATCTTTGTTCATGATCTATATCAAAGCTTCTTCTGAGCACACGTCATTTTTTAAACAAAGGTGTTGGTCCGTGTCTTGCGTAAATTATAAGTAATGAATAAAGTGTGACTGTTTGTCTAGTGTTGCATTGTTGATGCAGCATCCTCCTCACTACACCTTAAATTTCTGGAACTCTAGAACTGTGTAGTCAATTTTGCTTACACTTGTGAAAATTGTTTCGTTGGTCTCTATTTAGAAGTTGACTACAATCATAGTTGTCCAGTTTTTGTAAATGCACACATGGGTGGTCACTAACCTGAATCAATTGGAATCGAAAGCAAGTTGAGATAATTTCTGGGAACAATGAAGTAAAGAATATGGAATGAAATTCACATTACTTCGCAACATCATAAGAGATGTGACTTCGCAAGAGCAAAAACGCTAGAACATAGTCGTGCGACGTTTCAGAATTTTCTGAGACGCAAAAATATTCCCAAACTCCATAACTTGAAACCTTGCGGTCTATAAAGTGATTTGCTAGATACACTAAACTGACGGGTATGTACTCACAAAGTTTACATCGGTGATAACGCTAATCGGAGAATCATGTATTTTTAAGACACATCCACGTAGACTTTTGGTTTCTACAGCAAATTTACGTTTATTCATAATTGGTAACCCATTGAAAAGCTCTTCATACCTTCATTACCACAGTTTTGGAGACCCTACACTGGTCCCCCACGCTCCTCCTCTCCTACACTGCCGGTCTGCGACGCCCCTTCCATGCGTGCGTGTTCTAACCCCACCCCCCTACCTCTCTCGTGTTTGTTTCTATCAAAACATGTACTGATCCTAATTATAACTGTTATTCTATGACTCAGACAACTCAATGAGAGTCAAAAACGACAGAAAACCTCATTTTCAGCCGAAAATTGGTGATTCTGGTCCATTTTTTCCTATTCTTAAAACAGTACAGCTTTGTGGCTATGTGCAAATGAAAGAGCGTGTTTGTTTCTATCAAAACATGTACTAATACTGATTATAACTGTTATTCTATGACTCAGACAACTCAATGAGAGTCAAACACGACAGAAAACCTCATTTTCAGCCGAAAATTGGTGATTCTGGTCAATTTTTTCCTATTCTTAAAACAGTACAGCTTTGTGGCTATGTGCAAATGAAAGAGCGTGTTTGTTTCTATCAAAACATGTACTAATCCTAATTATAACTGTTATTCTATGACTCAGACAACTCAAAGAGAGTCAAACACGACAGAAAACCTCATTTTCAGCCGAAAATTGGTGATTCTGGTCAATTTTTTCCTATTCTTAAAACAGTACAGCTTTGTGGCTATGTGCAAATGAAAGAGCGTGTTTGTTTCTATCAAAACATGTACTGATCCTAATTATAACTGTTATTCTATGACTCAGACAACTCAATGAGAGTCAAAAACGACAGAAAACCTCATTTTCAGCCGAAAATTGGTGATTCTGGTCAATTTTTTCCTATTCTTAAAACAGTACAGCTTTGTGGCTATGTGCAAATGAAAGAGCGTGTTTGTTTCTATCAAAACATGTACTAATCCTGATTATAACTGTTATTCTATGACTCAGACAACTCAATGAGAGTCAAACACGACAGAAAACCTCATTTTCAGCCGAAAATTGGTGATTCTGGTCAATTTTTTCCTATTCTTAAAACAGTACAGCTTTGTGGCTATGTGCAAATGAAAGAGCGTGTTTGTTTCTATCAAAACATGTACTGATCCTAATTATAACTGTTATTCTATGACTCAGACAACTCAATGAGAGTCAAAAACGACAGAAAACCTCATTTTCAGCCGAAAATTGGTGATTCTGGTCAATTTTTTCCTATTCTTAAAACAGTACAGCTTTGTGGCTATGTGCAAATGAAAGAGCGTGTTTGTTTCTATCAAAACATGTACTAATCCTGATTATAACTGTTATTCTATGACTCAGACAACTCAATGAGAGTCAAACACGACAGAAAACCTCATTTTCAGCCGAAAATTGGTGATTCTGGTCAATTTTTTCCTATTCTTAAAACAGTACAGCTTTGTGGCTATGTGCAAATGAAAGAGCGTGTTCGTTTCTACTAAAACATGTACTAATCCTGATTATAACTGTTATTCTATGACTCAGACAACTCAATGAGAGTCAAAAACGACAGAAAACCTCATTTTCAGCCGAAAATTGGTGATTCTGGTCAATTTTTTCCTATTCTTAAAACAGTACAGCTTTGTGGCTATGTGCAAATGAAAGAGCGTGTTTGTTTCTATCAAAACATGTACTAATCCTAATTATAACTGTTATTCTATGACTCAGACAACTCAATGAGAGTCAAAAACGACAGAAAACCTCATTTTCAGCCGAAAATTGGTGATTCTGGTCAATTTTTTCCTATTCTTAAAACAGTACAGCTTTGTGGCTATGTGCAAATGAAAGAGCGTGTTTGTTTCTATCAAAACATGTACTGATCCTAATTATAACTGTTATTCTATGACTCAGACAACTCAATGAGAGTCAAAAACGACAGAAAACCTCATTTTCAGCCGAAAATTGGTGATTCTGGTCAATTTTTTCCTATTCTTAAAACAGTACAGCTTTGTGGCTATGTGCAAATGAAAGAGCGTGTTTGTTTCTATCAAAACATGTACTAATCCTGATTATAACTGTTATTCTATGACTCAGACAACTCAATGAGAGTCAAACACGACAGAAAACCTCATTTTCAGCCGAAAATTGGTGATTCTGGTCAATTTTTTCCTATTCTTAAAACAGTACAGCTTTGTGGCTATGTGCAAATGAAAGAGCGTGTTTGTTTCTATCAAAACATGTACTGATCCTAATTATAACTGTTATTCTATGACTCAGACAACTCAATGAGAGTCAAAAACGACAGAAAACCTCATTTTCAGCCGAAAATTGGTGATTCTGGTCAATTTTTTCCTATTCTTAAAACAGTACAGCTTTGTGGCTATGTGCAAATGAAAGAGCGTGTTTGTTTCTATCAAAACATGTACTAATCCTGATTATAACTGTTATTCTATGACTCAGACAACTCAATGAGAGTCAAACACGACAGAAAACCTCATTTTCAGCCGAAAATTGGTGATTCTGGTCAATTTTTTCCTATTCTTAAAACAGTACAGCTTTGTGGCTATGTGCAAATGAAAGAGCGTGTTCGTTTCTACTAAAACATGTACTAATCCTGATTATAACTGTTATTCTATGACTCAGACAACTCAATGAGAGTCAAAAACGACAGAAAACCTCATTTTCAGCCGAAAATTGGTGATTCTGGTCAATTTTTTCCTATTCTTAAAACAGTACAGCTTTGTGGCTATGTGCAAATGAAAGAGCGTGTTTGTTTCTATCAAAACATGTACTAATCCTAATTATAACTGTTATTCTATGACTCAGACAACTCAATGAGAGTCAAAAACGACAGAAAACCTCATTTTCAGCCGAAAATTGGTGATTCTGGTCAATTTTTTCCTATTCTTAAAACAGTACAGCTTTGTGGCTATGTGCAAATGAAAGAGCGTGTTTGTTTCTATCAAAACATGTACTAATCCTGATTATATCTGTTATTCTATGACTCAGACAACTCAATGAGAGTCAAAAACGACAGAAAACCTCATTTTCAGCCGAAAATTGGTGATTCTGGTCAATTTTTTCCTACCAGTCGGTTCACGTCGCCTAACGGCGACTAAACCTCCTTTTCTACACCACCCTTCTACATGTTACAGCGCCTGCGGCGCTTCCCAAACGATTGAGACTATCGAGGTCTCAGAATTCTCAACTTATGTATCGTAATATTTTTCTTAACTTGTTAGTAGTTTTCTAGCTGTGAATAGACCGTTCCGAAAAAACACAATTGTCAAATCTCTACTTTTCTGATACAATTTCCTTCCCTTAATCCTCCATTTTTTCTAAATCTGGCAATAAGAAAAAATCTTCCACGTCCCCACATGGGACACATCCAACTGATTACAGTCAACGCTGCCTAACTTGCCAGATCAGATTCCTAAACGTTCACCTACACCATTTGAAAATCAAACTTAGCCGCGAAATATAGCTTTTCGCAGTATGGATTAACTTGATCCATCCTTCCCATGTAGTGAGGATCTGGTTGTGCATCAGTAGCACCTACTGGAGAAAGAGCTCGTTGACGTGCCGACTTCCGAAGTCGATGTGGTCTGCCCGTCTCTTTCACTTGAGTTACAGATGCTCTGTTGGTGTTGGCTCTTGTTCTTCCCGCCTTCACATCTTCGGGATCTTCTTATCGTCTGATAGCAGCCTGGGAAATCTTTGAAGCCCGTCTAGATCTTGTTTGATCACCGGACTCGTTTTTCCTGCTGATTTTCATTCGTTTGGTGTTGGTTCTGTTATAGTTCGACTGTCGACTGCTCAGTGTCAGACTGTAGAAATCGTCGGACTGATGTATCATTTGCCATAATTTTCAATCTCAGAGATAGTAAAGATCCGGGCAATCTTGGGTGCCGGAAAGCAGTGCCCGACGTCTCCTTTTTGTCGATGTTTTTCACCGGCTCCTGTGTCATTAGCTGAGTGCCCTCGATCCCGTCAATTCCGTTAAGTTCTACGCTCACATCTGAATCCGAGCTGATATCCGTACTTGTATTCATCTCGTCTCTTTCTGCAGTCAAGTAAACAATATTTGCTATGGAATCCTGACAATATCGGGACCGGATAGCTCCACCGGACGTCTTCTTCTTGCCGTTTTTCTTTGCCGATCTCTGTGTCGTGTCCTCTAGCCGATCAATTTTTCCGAGCTCCACTCTCCCATCTGATTCTGATTGATGGAACACCCCTTCATCTATTTCTTCTTCTGTACTTATCAGACTATCACGAAGCCGAGGAACAACCTCCGAGGTGGAGGTGATATCACGGGGAACAGGAGAAGCACCACCATGAGCATCCAGTGAATTGTCGGCGGGAACAGTTATTAGTTAGAAAGAAAATGATAGTTATCAGCGGTTGGAAAAAACGGATTTTACGTGGCTCATATCAGGACTTCACGCGGCTTCCGCTCGTCCTTATCAGAGTTGAGCGGAATTCCGCCTTCCGCTTTCCGCTAAATTTTTGCCTTTTTCCGCTTTCCGCCTTCCGCCTTCCGCCGTTTTAACATTTTTTCCGCCTTCCCCCTAGAGGATATCAGCTTGAAAAATTTGTTCGCCTACTCGAATTTACTGATATTTTTGAGTTTTTTGCAGCAAAACTAACAATTTTTACCAAAAAAGGAAATTTAATACAGATTTAACCATTTTTAAAAGCTTTTTACAACAAAATAAGACCATTTTTTGCCAATTTTTTCATTCCGCTTTCCGCCTTCCGCCGAAAAATTTCGCTTCTGCCTTCCGCCTTCCGCTTTCCGCCAAGTTTTTTTTACTTCCGCCTTAAGCTTTCCGCTTTCCGCTTTTAAAATTTTCATTCCGCCTTCCGCCTTCCGCCATTTCAAAAATCGCACTCCACTCAACTCTGGTCATTATATTTTAAAAATGGGAGGAGCGAAAACAGTGATGAGAAGAAGGGAAATGTTGCCCAAAATGGCTAACAATACTTTTTTTTAATGTGGACCCATATGGATCCATTACCTGTGTCTTGAAAACTGCCCGTATCTATTTTTGAATCTTTTTTTTTCTGAATCCGATGATAACAAAAAATGCTTGTCGTCGTCCTTTTTTTAGGTAACGGTCAGAATTTGTTCGTGACGTAGATCTCACTGGAAACAAACGACATGTTCGGAAACTTCTACTTTTCCGAACCTATCAACAAAAATTCAAAAAACTTATCGTCACCCGGGATCGAACTTAAAACTAACTATAGTCAACGACGCTTAACTTGCCAGATCGGACGCGACGACACGTCAACCCTAACCATGCGGCCACGGAAAATGCAAGCCGATGAAAAGAAAGAAATGACGACGCTGAGGCCGACAGTTTCACGCCACTTTTCCCGTTTTTCATTCCCCTATGCTTTATCTGTGTTTTTGGCTCAGAAGGCGTCATTTTGAGAATTTTGAAAAAAGAAAAAGACGGGCATCATTAAGAGAAAATTTCTGATTTTTTGGTCCAAATTTGAAGAAAATCGGTTCAGTAGGGAGGGCGGTAGGATCGGCGACATACGGACAAACATACAGAATCTGGTGTTTGTTAATAGTAAAGATTCTTAAAACAGTACAGCTTTGTGGCTATGTGCAAATGAAAGAGCGTGTTCGTTCCTACTAAAACATGTACTAATCCTGATTATAACTGTTATTCTATGACTCAGACAACTCAATGAGAGTCAAAAACGACAGAAAACCTCATTTTCAGCCGAAAGTTGGTGATTCTGGTCAATTTTTTCCTATTCTTAAAACAGTACAGCTTTGTGGCTATGTGCAAATGAAAGAGCGTGTTTGTTTCTATCAAAACATGTACTAATCCTGATTATAACTGTTATTCTATGACTCAGACAACTCAATGAGAGTCAAAAACGACAGAAAACCTCATTTTCAGCCGAAAGTTGGTGATTCTGGTCAATTTTTTCCTATTCTTAAAACAGTACAGCTTTGTGGCTATGTGCAAATGAAAGAGCGTGTTTGTTTCTATCAAAACATGTACTGATCCTAATTATAACTGTTATTCTATGACTCAGACAACTCAATGAGAGTCAAAAACGACAGAAAACCTCATTTTCAGCCGAAAATTGGTGATTCTGGTCAATTTTTTCCTATTCTTAAAACAGTACAGCTTTGTGGCTATGTGCAAATGAAAGAGCGTGTTTGTTTCTATCAAAACATGTACTAATCCTGATTATAACTGTTATTCTATGACTCAGACAACTCAATGAGAGTCAAACACGACAGAAAACCTCATTTTCAGCCGAAAATTGGTGATTCTGGTCAATTTTTTCCTATTCTTAAAACAGTACAGCTTTGTGGCTATGTGCAAATGAAAGAGCGTGTTTGTTTCTATCAAAACATGTACTAATCCTAATTATAACTGTTATTCTATGACTCAGACAACTCAATGAGAGTCAAACACGACAGAAAACCTCATTTTCAGCCGAAAATTGGTGATTCTGGTCAATTTTTTCCTATTCTTAAAACAGTACAGCTTTGTGGCTATGTGCAAATGAAAGAGCGTGTTTGTTTCTATCAAAACATGTACTGATCCTAATTATAACTGTTATTCTATGACTCAGACAACTCAATGAGAGTCAAAAACGACAGAAAACCTCATTTTCAGCCGAAAATTGGTGATTCTGGTCAATTTTTTCCTATTCTTAAAACAGTACAGCTTTGTGGCTATGTGCAAATGAAAGAGCGTGTTTGTTTCTATCAAAACATGTACTAATCCTGATTATAACTGTTATTCTATGACTCAGACAACTCAATGAGAGTCAAACACGACAGAAAACCTCATTTTCAGCCGAAAATTGGTGATTCTGGTCAATTTTTTCCTATTCTTAAAACAGTACAGCTTTGTGGCTATGTGCAAATGAAAGAGCGTGTTTGTTTCTATCAAAACATGTACTGATCCTAATTATAACTGTTATTCTATGACTCAGACAACTCAATGAGAGTCAAACACGACAGAAAACCTCATTTTCAGCCGAAAATTGGTGATTCTGGTCAATTTTTTCCTATTCTTAAAACAGTACAGCTTTGTGGCTATGTGCAAATGAAAGAGCGTGTTCGTTTCTACTAAAACATGTACTAATCCTGATTATAACTGTTATTCTATGACTCAGACAACTCAATGAGAGTCAAAAACGACAGAAAACCTCATTTTCAGCCGAAAATTGGTGATTCTGGTCAATTTTTTCCTATTCTTAAAACAGTACAGCTTTGTGGCTATGTGCAAATGAAAGAGCGTGTTTGTTTCTATCAAAACATGTACTGATCCTAATTATAACTGTTATTCTATGACTCAGACAACTCAATGAGAGTCAAAAACGACAGAAAACCTCATTTTCAGCCGAAAATTGGTGATTCTGGTCAATTTTTTCCTATTCTTAAAACAGTACAGCTTTGTGGCTATGTGCAAATGAAAGAGCGTGTTTGTTTCTATCAAAACATGTACTGATCCTAATTATAACTGTTATTCTATGACTCAGACAACTCAATGAGAGTCAAAAACGACAGAAAACCTCATTTTCAGCCGAAAATTGGTGATTCTGGTCAATTTTTTCCTATTCTTAAAACAGTACAGCTTTGTGGCTATGTGCAAATGAAAGAGCGTGTTTGTTTCTATCAAAACATGTACTAATCCTAATTATAACTGTTATTCTATGACTCAGACAACTCAATGAGAGTCAAAAACGACAGAAAACCTCATTTTCAGCCGAAAATTGGTGATTCTGGTCAATTTTTTCCTATTCTTAAAACAGTACAGCTTTGTGGCTATGTGCAAATGAAAGAGCGTGTTTGTTTCTATCAAAACATGTACTGATCCTAATTATAACTGTTATTCTATGACTCAGACAACTCAATGAGAGTCAAAAACGACAGAAAACCTCATTTTCAGCCGAAAATTGGTGATTCTGGTCAATTTTTTCCTATTCTTAAAACAGTACAGCTTTGTGGCTATGTGCAAATGAAAGAGCGTGTTTGTTTCTATCAAAACATGTACTGATCCTAATTATAACTGTTATTCTATGACTCAGACAACTCAATGAGAGTCAAAAACGACAGAAAACCTCATTTTCAGCCGAAAATTGGTGATTCTGGTCAATTTTTTCCTATTCTTAAAACAGTACAGCTTTGTGGCTATGTGCAAATGAAAGAGCGTGTTTGTTTCTATCAAAACATGTACTAATCCTGATTATATCTGTTATTCTATGACTCAGACAACTCAATGAGAGTCAAAAACGACAGAAAACCTCATTTTCAGCCGAAAATTGGTGATTCTGGTCAATTTTTTCCTACCAGTCGGTTCACGTCGCCTAACGGCGACTAAACCTCCTTTTCTACACCACCCTTCTACATGTTACAGCGCCTGCGGCGCTTCCCAAACGATTGAGACTATCGAGGTCTCAGAATTCTCAACTTATGTATCGTAATATTTTTCTTAACTTGTTAGTAGTTTTCTAGCTGTGAATAGACCGTTCCGAAAAAACACAATTGTCAAATCTCTACTTTTCTGATACAATTTCCTTCCCTTAATCCTCCATTTTTTCTAAATCTGGCAATAAGAAAAAATCTTCCACGTCCCCACATGGGACACATCCAACTGATTACAGTCAACGCTGCCTAACTTGCCAGATCAGATTCCTAAACGTTCACCTACACCATTTGAAAATCAAACTTAGCCGCGAAATATAGCTTTTCGCAGTATGGATTAACTTGATCCATCCTTCCCATGTAGTGAGGATCTGGTTGTGCATCAGTAGCACCTACTGGAGAAAGAGCTCGTTGACGTGCCGACTTCCGAAGTCGATGTGGTCTGCCCGTCTCTTTCACTTGAGTTACAGATGCTCTGTTGGTGTTGGCTCTTGTTCTTCCCGCCTTCACATCTTCGGGATCTTCTTATCGTCTGATAGCAGCCTGGGAAATCTTTGAAGCCCGTCTAGATCTTGTTTGATCACCGGACTCGTTTTTCCTGCTGATTTTCATTCGTTTGGTGTTGGTTCTGTTATAGTTCGACTGTCGACTGCTCAGTGTCAGACTGTAGAAATCGTCGGACTGATGTATCATTTGCCATAATTTTCAATCTCAGAGATAGTAAAGATCCGGGCAATCTTGGGTGCCGGAAAGCAGTGCCCGACGTCTCCTTTTTGTCGATGTTTTTCACCGGCTCCTGTGTCATTAGCTGAGTGCCCTCGATCCCGTCAATTCCGTTAAGTTCTACGCTCACATCTGAATCCGAGCTGATATCCGTACTTGTATTCATCTCGTCTCTTTCTGCAGTCAAGTAAACAATATTTGCTATGGAATCCTGACAATATCGGGACCGGATAGCTCCACCGGACGTCTTCTTCTTGCCGTTTTTCTTTGCCGATCTCTGTGTCGTGTCCTCTAGCCGATCAATTTTTCCGAGCTCCACTCTCCCATCTGATTCTGATTGATGGAACACCCCTTCATCTATTTCTTCTTCTGTACTTATCAGACTATCACGAAGCCGAGGAACAACCTCCGAGGTGGAGGTGATATCACGGGGAACAGGAGAAGCACCACCATGAGCATCCAGTGAATTGTCGGCGGGAACAGTTATTAGTTAGAAAGAAAATGATAGTTATCAGCGGTTGGAAAAAACGGATTTTACGTGGCTCATATCAGGACTTCACGCGGCTTCCGCTCGTCCTTATCAGAGTTGAGCGGAATTCCGCCTTCCGCTTTCCGCTAAATTTTTGCCTTTTTCCGCTTTCCGCCTTCCGCCTTCCGCCGTTTTAACATTTTTTCCGCCTTCCCCCTAGAGGATATCAGCTTGAAAAATTTGTTCGCCTACTCGAATTTACTGATATTTTTGAGTTTTTTGCAGCAAAACTAACAATTTTTACCAAAAAAGGAAATTTAATACAGATTTAACCATTTTTAAAAGCTTTTTACAACAAAATAAGACCATTTTTTGCCAATTTTTTCATTCCGCTTTCCGCCTTCCGCCGAAAAATTTCGCTTCTGCCTTCCGCCTTCCGCTTTCCGCCAAGTTTTTTTTACTTCCGCCTTAAGCTTTCCGCTTTCCGCTTTTAAAATTTTCATTCCGCCTTCCGCCTTCCGCCATTTCAAAAATCGCACTCCACTCAACTCTGGTCATTATATTTTAAAAATGGGAGGAGCGAAAACAGTGATGAGAAGAAGGGAAATGTTGCCCAAAATGGCTAACAATACTTTTTTTTAATGTGGACCCATATGGATCCATTACCTGTGTCTTGAAAACTGCCCGTATCTATTTTTGAATCTTTTTTTTTCTGAATCCGATGATAACAAAAAATGCTTGTCGTCGTCCTTTTTTTAGGTAACGGTCAGAATTTGTTCGTGACGTAGATCTCACTGGAAACAAACGACATGTTCGGAAACTTCTACTTTTCCGAACCTATCAACAAAAATTCAAAAAACTTATCGTCACCCGGGATCGAACTTAAAACTAACTATAGTCAACGACGCTTAACTTGCCAGATCGGACGCGACGACACGTCAACCCTAACCATGCGGCCACGGAAAATGCAAGCCGATGAAAAGAAAGAAATGACGACGCTGAGGCCGACAGTTTCACGCCACTTTTCCCGTTTTTCATTCCCCTATGCTTTATCTGTGTTTTTGGCTCAGAAGGCGTCATTTTGAGAATTTTGAAAAAAGAAAAAGACGGGCATCATTAAGAGAAAATTTCTGATTTTTTGGTCCAAATTTGAAGAAAATCGGTTCAGTAGGGAGGGCGGTAGGATCGGCGACATACGGACAAACATACAGAATCTGGTGTTTGTTAATAGTAAAGATTCTTAAAACAGTACAGCTTTGTGGCTATGTGCAAATGAAAGAGCGTGTTCGTTCCTACTAAAACATGTACTAATCCTAATTATAACTGTTATTCTATGACTCAGACAACTCAATGAGAGTCAAAAACGACAGAAAACCTCATTTTCAGCCGAAAATTGGTGATTCTGGTCAATTTTTTCCTATTCTTAAAACAGTACAGCTTTGTGAGTAGATTGGGATAAGAAAAATACGGTGACGGCGAGTCAGCTGCTGTACGCAAATTTCGCGGGCGCGCGTCGACACACACTAAGGAGGCACCTGTCCCCCTGGAAGATAATTTTACGGCGGCCGACTATTACACCGAGGCCACCATTTTCTAGGTCAGCATTTTCTCGGCCAGCATTTTCTCGGTCAGCATTTTCTCGGCCAGCATTTTCTCGGCCAGCTTTTTCTAGGTCACCATTTTTGTATATTTGAAGGAATTTTCAAGAAAAAGAAGACTTTTTACACCATAGTTAAAAAGTCTTCTTTATTTTGAAAATTTCGTGAGCACTTTAGAATAATTTAATTTTATTGAAATAAAGAGTATGTAAAATCAAGAGACGCAGAGAAAAATGGGGAAAAAAAGAGAGGAAATGTAGGAGTTGGGGGCAAAATATGAAGGAAAGAGGGGGCCGAATGGTATTATTTATTACTTTTCCGAGACGAAGTTATTGAGGGACATGTCCATTGCGCCAAATCGTGTACTCTTTTCCGTGAAAAACCGTGAAAATCAAAAGCTCAAAGAGTAAATATACATACTTCAACATGTTTTTCAACTTCAAACACTCAGACTTCCACATTGTGGCACTGCTTTGTGCTTTCTGAAGGAATTAATTCAAATTATTACGTTTTCAAAAGTATTCTTACAATCTCAGTATAGTCTATTCCTATTCCTTTCAACTCCTCAATTTTTTTCCCAAACTCAGATAACAATAATTGGCTGAAGAGCCATTGTACAAAGTAACACACTCTTCTCATGAGCAGATTTATTATAGTGTAAAATATTAAAAGAGTAATAAAAGAATGAATGACAAGAAATCAGGATTATTTGGTTACATTTGAAAAAAGACATAGGATTAAATGCACTGCTCACAAGAAAATTTACAAGACAAATTTTTTGAGGTCCTTCTTGTCGACTTTGTTCTTCGCAGCATCATCGAGTAGTTGGCGCTTGACACATGGAAGATCGTGTTTGAAGAATTTCACTCCAAGTTGAGATTTGAACGTGGATCGGCAAATTTTACATAGGTTGACGGCTGTAAGAACACAATGAAAATCATAATTTTTTCAAAAATTTACCTAGTTGTTGGTTATCATCATCGACAATTTGCATATCAAGAGTACGGCTCGCGATTCGGCAAGGAAGACACATGTGGATAATCAGGGTACGGTCATCGTAGAGAAACTTTGGACACAATTCAGCAGCTTCCGCAGTTGGCATTTCTATTGTTGCTGCTTTTTCTCCAAGATATCTCTGAAAAACAATTAGTTATTGAAGCAAGAAAAATAAACAAAACACCTTACGACTTTCGCTACCATTGCATACTTTCCCATCTTCTGGAGAGCCAACTCGTGGTTCCTTTGCGAGTGGTTCAGAACCATTTGTTGGAGGTCGGTCACCTGGTTGAGAATCCATACCAGTTTCATGGATGGATCGCTTCCATTTGCCGCCAGAGGCTTGGTTGGTTGGTTGGTAGGAGGAGGAATGATTGGTTGGGTGATTGGCTGACTTGGCAGCTTTGGACGTCTGAGTTGACGACTTGGCGAAACGGGTTTTCGGGGCATTGGTGGAGAGAGCAGAGGAAAAAACCGCCGACATCCAGCAAGACAAAAGGTAAGAATGACGACTTTTGGAATGGAAGGTCTCTATTTATAAAAGTGGGCGGAGCCTAAACAGCTGACGCTGTAAGGGATTCGAGACCCAGAGAAAACAGGAAAATGATTAATGACCATTAGACAATAGTACTAACGGCAGGGACTCGAAGATCGTTGATATTCAGAATATTATCGAATTCTCCATAAATTATAGCATATAGCCCACCGGCAGGTGTCTTTTTAGCAAAATTCAAACGAACTGAGACGTTTGTCTGTTTCACGAGCTCGAAAAGATTGTGATCCTGTGCAATTACACTGAGTTCGAAACCATAAATTGTGTACCCTCCACTTCTGAACATCTCCTTACTGATGGAATTGGATGTGAAATTGGTGCGAGCGTGTCCCAAAGCCTCTTGCATGAGGATGTAGGGCTCTACAAATTTTCCACCCTCAAAATCCAAATTGAATGGTCTTCCAGGAACCGATTGTCCACAATAGTCAATGTGTATTTGGGACAAATCAAAGTTTTGAAAATTGAAGGGGGATGTTTCGTATGAGCCATTGTAAGCTTCAGCAGACACGAGACCTACAAAGACACGTCTCGGCATCTTTGACGTAAATATTGTATTAGCTGGAGCATCTAGTCTGTTTGCCTCAATGTAGAAACTTCGAATCTGTGGTGAAATCAAGGGATATTGAATATTTTTATGACTTTGCAGAGCCAACTCGAGTTCATTGGACAGGCCATCGGCCAAATCAAATTCATTCACCATTGCGAAAACGTCAGTGACATGGAATTTCATCTTATTTGCTCCAAGGTTCTGACCTTCAATAAGAAATTCACTCGAATTCGGATAAAGAGTCAGCTTCACATCACATCCATTGATCAAGACTTTGTTCTGATTCATCAAATCAATCGAAATGTTGCAAGCCACTTGAACAGTTCCCTTCTTGTAGACCATTTCACATCGTCTCAAGAATCCAGAGCTTTTAGGACTTCCAACCACCTCGTCGTGAAAGAACCCGGCAGCTGTTAGCGTAGAGTTCTTGATCTCTTCACCATGCATTAGGGCCGATTCTAGGTAGCTTTGATAGGCATAATTTGTTGAATTGTGAAAGACCATCTGACCATTGATATGCATACTATTCGACTTTATTATACTATGCGCAATATTGTTGATTGGCGCGTAGAGTACCTCAGGAGTCCCACCCATCTGAACATGATTACCAGCCTCATCAGTAATTTTAAAAGTAAACACAATATAAGTCTTTTTGGGGTTCATGTAACTGAGATTATTGTTGGTCAAGTGAAGCTCCCACGGACCATTCTCAGTTAGCTGATTTTTCAAAGGAATATACGTAAAACGAGAGTTAACGATACCACATTGTGTGGCCGGTAGAGTCGAGAAATCGAGCTCTTCAGTGATAAAGTCCTGGCTTTTGGGGTCAATACGGCTCAACATGTTTAGAGAAAGTTTCTACGAGACTCAACCAAATGGGGTTTCAAAACAGAAACACTTGATCCTTTTATACTTTTCCTAGGTCTTTTTCTTCCAGAACCACCAAACTCCTTCAGTTTTTGCTTAGCTACTGTCTTCAGACTAGATTTCAAATTATTCCCACTAGCTATTTCGGACGCTAGCGACTTGCCTGCACTAACTAGATGCTGACCAGCTGCTGAACTCAAAAATCTCGGAATCAAGGCAAGAGCGGCAGTCAATATTCCACCAAGGCCAGCACCTCTCATATTCCCACCACGTTGATATCTCGTGCCTAGGAAAGGGCCTGATCCTGGTATATTGTGCCGGAGCAGAGCCTTGTAGTTAATTTTAGTCAAGTCTACAGGTACTGGAGCCATTATAAAAAGGGGTAGAGGTGAGTGAAATCACAGCTATTTATACATGTTTTCTGATGACATCTACAATATTCTATCCAAGGACCCACACACTCGAAACAAGTTCCTTGGGGTGTATTCTGCCGACGAGCTCGTCCATCTTTCAAAACCCAAAAAGAAGAAATATTGTCTAGTTGTGAATACTGACACTCAACAACAATCAGGAAGACACTGGCAAGGCATTTTCGTAGACTCCAAGCGCACCTGCCACTTTTTCTGTTCTTTGGGTGAAAGACCGAATCATCACATCATCAGCTACCTCAAAACATTTCCAAAAGTTCTACACAACACTTACAAAAATCAAAGAATCAGCGAAATCACTTGTGGCGGTTTCGTAATATTCATTCTGGCTATGATGGCTCGTGGCTATTCGTTTCGAACCCTCTGTACACTGCTGGACAATTTGACAACTGACGACAGTTTTATACGGACATATCTCTACGACTCTTATGAATATAAACTCCCACCTTCCAAGTCATTCTGATTCAAATTCAATCTACTAGTCGGTCGTATTTTTCAATGTCTCTTACTCTATATTGTCGTGAATGTGGTTGGATGGCCTCTGACTCTATTCAGCTCGAAGAGCATTGGAAATTCATTCATCACGGATTTCGCCAACCTCCACCCAACATAACTCAAAAAGATTTCGATAATATTTCTAACTGGGGCCTTCACAAACAAGCACACACATGCCCCGTGTGCCTGGACCACCATACTCAGATGGTTGGACTGGCTCACCACATATCCAGCAATCATCCAGTCAGAGATTATTTTCGGCCAATGACCCACACGAGTCAGATCCTATTGGACCACTGGGTCCAAATTGTCCATGCTTGCTTCGGCAAGAAAATTGCCGAAAATGTAAGTGCTTTTCAATGTTAATGTCTCACTGTTTTTTTTTCCAGATCATCAAAGGTATAAAACATCGTAAATGCCCTGAATGCAGAAACTTCTTCAAATCAACTGAAGATTGTGCTACACATATATTCAAAGAACATTTCAAAAATTGTCAACAAGCCATGAACTCTGAAACTTATATCAACTGGTCTCGTTACGTCAACCTTGTGAACCCCGGAGTGCTACCTGCTATGGAAAAGCATCACATGGATGGCAAGAAAAGCCCCCGATTCGTTCTTCATCGGCAGCCAGACATTGAGGTTTTGATTGATTCTCCAGTTATGGCTCAACAACAAATGGCTCAAGATCTTCAAGAAGAACTCTTTGCTCAAATTTAGTTTTGTTACTATCACTTATCAACAATCTTCATTCAATAAAATTACATTTTCAACTTTTTAAAATGCAATACAGCAATAGTCGTACCCCAACTGAAGGGAATTGGATCACCACCGTCTGTTAGTAGCTCAACACGAATACTATCAATAGTACTATTAATTATTGGGACATATCGAGGATTAGGGACAGTGTAGTAAACAACAGAACCATGTTGACCTGTGCAAGGGATGACAGATAGAAGGTTAGTCTTCTTATTACCAACAATTATAGGCTCTACAACATCAGAATACAAGTAAATAACACTAACATCACCAGAAAGATCAACTTTATGAGGGGCCGAAATACTACTTCTGATAATTGTATCGTCGAATCCTAGAAAATAGGAGAAGGGCTTTTCAAATTCAACGAAAAGTACATCTGAATGCAAAAATTGAACTTTGACTCTTCCATACTCTTCAGAAAACTTGATGTAAGGTGTCACATCGAAATTGGCTCCGTCTATACTAACAATTGAGCGAAGTTTTTCAAATTCTATCAAAAGCTCACTATATGTCGCAGGATCTTCAGGTCTATCTTTAACAGATTTTAGAATTTCCTTGTATACGGGGAGATTCTCCTTTACAGCTAGAGCGTTATTTACCAAAGCCAAAAGTTGTTTTTTTCGGGCTTTTTCCAGTTCAGCTTTCTTCTTGGCGTCAGCTTCAATCTTCTTCTTGGCATCTTCCGCGGCTTTCTTCTGTGCTTCTTCGTCTGCCTTCTCTTTAGCTCTATCATCAGCTTCTTTCTTTTCCTTAGCAATCCTATCCTTTTCAGCCTTGTCATTTACAAGCTTCAACAATTCCTTATCCCGCTCTGCTTTTTCTTTCTTAGCTTTCTCCTTCTCAGCTTCCTCTTTCTCGGCTTCCTCTTTCTCTTTAGCTCTATCATCAGCTTCTTTCTTTTCCTTAGCAATCCTATCCTTTTCAGCCTTGTCATTTACAAGCTTCAACAATTCCTTATCCCGCTCTGCTTTTTCTTTCTTAGCTTTCTCCTTCTCAGCTTCCTCTTTCTCAGCCCTTTCCTGTTCTTCCTTCTCATCATTTTCACCAGCTCTATCATCAGCTTCTTTCTTTTCCTTAGCAAGTCTATCTTTTTCAGCCTTGTCATTTACAAGCTTCAACAATTCCTTATCCCGCTCTGCTTTTTCTTTCTTAGCTTTATCCTTGTCTGCTTTTTCCTTGTCAGCCTTCTCCTTGTCTGCCTTTTCCTTGTCTGCTTTTTCCTTGTCAGCCTTCTCTTTATCTGCCTTTTCCTTGGCATCCCTCGCCTGGTCAGCTTTCTCCTGGTCATCCTTCTCTTTATCAGCCTTCTCTTTGGCAGCTTTGTCCCTGGCAGCTTTTTCATTAACAAGTCTTAGAATTTCTTTTTGGGCCTCTGTTAGTACCGGGCCTGATGAGGTGCTTCCACCAGAAACTGCTCTTTTAGTTCTCGAGACTTCTTCAATCTCCTCCTCAGCACCTCTTTTTGGCCTATTTCTAGCGTTGAGAGTAAGAAGTATTTGCTCCAAGTTCAGATAATGAGCTGATGGAAATGTAATTCGAATCGGCTGTCGACCTGTTTTGAAATGAATCCAATAATGTAGAGGTTTTCCCACATTCACAAAACTATGAGGATACACCAAATCTGTTAGTGCCACCATCCATTTGTCTTTACGCAATTGAAGAACTTCAGGAAGTCTGGTGACATAGCGACTCGAAGTGTTTGGAAAGGGCGGGTTTGGAACGTTGGAGGGGAGTGTCACGTAGAAGTCATCCATTCTCTTGCTCTGAAAAAGTATAAAAGGCTATAAAAACAGCACTCGGAACTCAAAATGATCTTCTCTAACAGCACCACTTCACTGCCAGTCACTGCCCCAACATTTACAATTAATTTCATTGCTACAATTTCAATCTTGGTAGCAATCTGCCCATGTCTTTTCCTATTCAATCGTCTAACCCGCCGTCAAAATCACTGAACCCTGGTTTTCGATTCCGATTCCCTTCTCAAACCACAATAATAGGGGCTACACAAAGCGGCAAAACTACACTACTCAGGAAAATAATTGAAAATCACTCAAAAACATTCGAAGAACCAATATCAAATATATTCTGGTTTTGTGGTGTAAAAACTCCTAGTATACCATATCATCTCCCCAATTTGAGAGTTTATGAAGGCTTACCTGATATTGAACTACTCAAAAAATATAAAAATCAGAATAATATTGTGGTTTGTGATGACCTGATGACAGATTTTGCCAGATCCAAGGAGTCTCTCAATCTCTTAAATACTCTTTTCACAGTATATGCCCATCATTATAATTGTGCCGTCTTCAATTTGGTTCAGTCTGCATTCGCCTTGCCACCTGTGACCCGAAACAATAGCACATACATTATTCTGATGCGGAGTCTTTCTGACGCGGCACAAATCAAAAACTTGCTCGTTCAACAATTTGGTACAAGCTGGAGGGGAGCACACCAAGCATACCAAGACATAATGTCGAAACCCTACCAGGCCATGCTCATAAATAACGACCCGCACTCTCCTCCCTGCATGCGAATTCTGTCAAATTTTGTTGATGAGTATCCAATTTCGTATGAACCTGTATAAAAGGGTTACTTTCTGAGTCATTTTCATAATAAAATGGCTGCCAACCTCATTTTGCATCATGATTTCCTATACAAAGTCATGAAAAATAATCGTGCCGCTCTCCGAAATGCTACTAACAAGCAAGTCAATATTCTTGTTGAAATCGTCTACAATATTCTCAACTCTCGAAATATACCGCTCAGTAGTAAAGAGCTTTCGATACTTCGACCTATTCATTCGAAACTCCTTGCTCTTTCTGGTTCAAATAATATGGAGACGGCCAGACGAATGCTATTTAAGCTCAATAAATCACAGATTTCTTCATTCATTATCCCCGCTCTAGTGGCAACAAAACTAAAGTAATGGCTAAGCTTGTTCGTAAATATCATATGATACCCTATGACGAAGGTGGCTCCATCGAATCTGGCAAACGCTTTCTGGAGAAAATCCTCAATGACCCCAACCTTGATGCTGTTGCAAAGTGCCGATTCTATCAAGATATCCTATACAAAATTCGTCAACATATGAATCTCCCTATAGTCAATGATGATATGCTAAACATTATTCGTGAAAACTTTGAACTCCACATGCCAAACGCCCCTCGCTCAACACCTGTCCTCATGGCCCCAGCCACATATCAACCACCTCCAACATTCCCATCTCTTCCGATTTCACAGATGACTCATCCAGAGGCTTCTCCTGTGAGTCAGCCAGTAGCAGTTGCTCCACCACAGTTCCATCAAATAAATCATTCTCCGGTGCAATCAGAAAGTCATGAACCCCTTCCGGAACCAATTGATGAACCTAAAGATGTGGAAAAGAAGGGCCTCCCTGTGCAGAAAATGAAAAAGAAAGAGAAAAAGAAGGCGAAAAAGAAAGAGAAGCTTAAGATTTTTTCTAGAATTGTGACAAAGCAAGAGCCCAATCCAGAGCCAAAGCACGAGCTGAAGACATGAAACCCCCAAAGACAAAGGGAGACCCGGTAAAAAGGGTGGTGAAGGGGGAAACTAAGATAGAAGTAAAGAAGCGCGAAATGAAAGAAGACAAATGGCTTGGTAAAAAGGATGAAATGAAGAATGAAATACGAAAAGCTGTGAAGAAAGAAGTCAAGAGGGAAATTAAAACTGAACCTGTTAAGAAAGAAGTCAAGACAGAACTTGTCAAGAAAGAAATTAAAACTGAGCCTGTCAAAAAAGAGATTGTGGAGAAAGAACTCATAAGACCAGAAAATATCAAGCAGGAGACCGTCGACAGGAAACCTATAAAGAGAGAATTGATCAAAATTGAAAATATAAAGAAAGAAACTCCAGACAATATGGATACAATCAAATCTGTGAAGAAGGAAATGATTGAAAGCAGGGGTTCGAAGCGTAAAAAGCCAATGATAGAGAGCCTGCCATCTCAGAATAGGCCAAAACAACATACATCTGGAGCCTACAGAATAGCTACTAAAAGAAGTGGCGAGCCGTCAATATTCGATGATGTGACTAAGAAAAATATCAATTATGGCCAAATAGTTGCGAGAAAGTCCGAGCAAGAAAAACCAAAAAGAAGAACAGGTCGAGGTGCAAGAGCTCCTCCAGGATCACGAATTTATTGCAAACTCTGGAAATTTGTATAAAAGTAGGTATTTACTATGATTTTTCTTCATTCAAATGGTTTCTTCCAGGGCTATAGCTGCTATCAAAGATGCGTGGACAAACCCAAAACACCCATGTGCTTTCACTTCTGTTGCAAATATTCACAACTATCTAAAGCCTCGTTTCAAGTCCCTGAAATATGATGAAGTCGAAAAGGTGTTGGAAGATGTGGAGTCCTTCACCCTTCACAGACCAACCCAAAAACGTTTCCCTCGATTGAAGACTAATGCTGCTGGACTATTCACAGATTTGCAAATTGATTTGGCAGACATGTCAAAATACAAGGAGAGCAATGATAACGTCACGTTTCTTCTCACCATCATTGACATTTACTCTAGACGTCTTTTTGTGAAGACTCTCAAGTCAAAGAGTGGCAAAGAGGTGGCTGAAGCTCTTTCTCAAGTCTTCCAAGAGATGGGGACATCTCCAATGAGTGTGTACTCTGATGAGGGTAAAGAATTTTACAATATGGAAGTGTCTAAGCTTTTCAAAGAAAATGGTGTCACCCACATTTCCCCGAAAAGTGATTTGAAGTGCGCAGTAGTTGAAAGGGCGAATCGGACATTGAAAACACGACTGGCCAAGTATATGACTCAAAAATATGACTACAAATACATTAATGTGCTACAAAAAGTAGTGAAAGGCATCAACAATTCTGTGAATCGAGGAATAGGCAAGAAGCCTGTAGATGTGAAAAATGGAGATTTCATAATACCTCTACCCGATAGATCAGTGACAGGCCGCATCAAGTTCAATGTTGGAGACCATGTCCGAATTTCGGCCAAGCGAGGAACTTTTGACAAAGGATATGAACAAGGATGGACCACCGAAGTCTATGTAGTTAGCAAAGTGATTAGAGGGAAGCCCGTAGTTTACAATTTAGTTGATACAAATGGTGAAGAAATTGAAGGAGTTTTCTATACTCGAGAACTGACCAAGTGCACATACGATCCAAGTGCTGTCTATAGGATTGAGAAAGTGTTGGACACTAGGACACACAAAGGAAAAAAACAGAGTCTTGTCAAATGGGAAGGGTATCCAATTTCTTTTGCTAGCTGGATCAATTCTGATTCAATGATTTCTGTATAATTTTTCATGTAAAGATTGTGTTTGAATTGTGCAAAGATTGTGCAAAGATTGTGCTGATTGTGTTTGAATTGTGTTTGAATTGTGCATGAATTGTGTTTGAATTGTGTTTGAAACTTTGCATATACTTTTCGATTTTCTTATTAATAAATCAGAGTCAGATTTCCGTTGACCCTCACAACATGTGGTCCCCACACAAAGGCCCCGCCGCATGTGGTCGCCGCGCACACAAAGACCCGCCGCGCGCGGTCGTCGCACGCGGTCGCCGCGCACACAATGACACACCCTTACTTTAAAGACACACACACCGACCCCCGCGAAAACGACACCTCGCAACAAGGGAGGTGGAGTAAGAGCCGCCTTTTCATACCGCCCTTCTCATCATCACTCACCGTGACGATTCGAAGTCCGGAGCTTTTTGCTGTTGTTATTTTGGGTTTTGGGGTTTTTAAGACTTTTTTTAGTTGTTTACATTTATTAAAAAGACCCGTGTTAGAAAAAATAGAGTAAATTAGAAAAAATAGAGTAAATTACAATAAAATAGTTTAAATTAGAACGGATAATCATCAATTAGATCCACATTGCTTTGTAGTTGACCGAATGGAGCCACAACTCCCTCTACGTAGTGCCCTTTATCCATTCGTGGGCTGAGTCTCTTCTTCACCAGGCATGTCCACAAGCCATCTAGAGCGTGTTCTCCTCTCTTGAATGTCAGCATATTTCCCTCTAGTGCATCGGTTACGCCAAATTCTATGAATTCCTTCATCTGAAATAAAATAAAATAGTTTTTGTAGGTATTTTAGATATAACTTACACTCTTTTTCATAGTGTCGAATGTAATCTTCTTTGAATTTCCACTGTTAAGTGTCATTCCTTTGGCTTTCACACAGTAGGTGAAAGTGCCATCAGCTTTCTTGATTTTGAGGGCATATACTTTAGGAGCCATAGTTATGACCTCTACAAGTTCGCTTCCTTCGGGAATTTCGCTAACCAGTGAGCCCAACTGCTCTCCTTTCAGGTCTTTTAGTGGATCTTCTCCTTTCTTTTGCTTGAAGATTAGGGAATCAGTGTCTGAAAAAAACGTGTTAGCATTAGAAAGTTTTAGTAAAAGGCTTACCACAGTAGATCATATTCTCAACGCCCACTTTTTCCATAGCTTCAGTGAGACGGAGCCTAGCTGCAGAAGTCGTGATAGCTGCGATAGCCAAGTTTGTGAATGGAGCAGGTCTGAGCGTCTCTTTCTTAGGTTTCCTCGAAATCCACAATTTGTGCCTTCCGAACGGAATCATTGAAACTGGTTCAAACCTCGCATCATTGAAAAAGTTAGTCAATGTGACTACATCCTCTTTTAGAATAAGCCTTACTTCCGACTTCATAGGGTTTTGACCGAATTTGCCCCAAGCAGAGTTGAGGAAAATCTTACAAAGACTCCTTAATGCAGTATTCTTCTTAATGTTTGAAGCATCCAACAAAACACCGTCATTTTCGAATATCCTTCCAATGTATGCCTCTTTTTCTGCATCGGACATATTTTCTTTCGGCCATCCGCTACTCTCATGTTTCAATTTCAATAGAGGCTTGATATAATCGGCGAAGAACCCGCCTTTCACCCAGGCCTCATCAGGCCAGTACCAGATTTCGTGATACTTGAGTACCTTATATCCTTTGGAGATGGCGTTGTTTAGTTCTTCGGTTGTCCAAACACCGGTCAGATAGCGTTGCGACACCCGAGTATGAGTACAAGTTCCAGAGATATTTTGACTTTCCGCGCATGTTCTACATAGCGTAAACATCAATTTCTTGCAAATTCTCTGTGGCAAGTATCCAATCGATGCATCTTGTATTGGTAAAACGTCACAAAATATGAGTCCTCGTAGTTTCAGCAAACCGCCCGGTTTTGGAAGCTGCTCTGTGTCGGTGATTACTTTTGGGTTCCCTCTAGGATAAGCTGTCCCTCCGGCATTTAAGTATGGATACATACTAACATAATCGAAATAGTTTAGTATAGTATCTTCAAATGCCTTTGTGATTGACCGAAAAGCTTGTGTTCGACCACCATAGAGAGCTTCTCTAGGTAGGAGATGTCGTGTGTACTTGTTCTGTAAAAATTATTATTTTGAAGTCTCTAGGAATTATGACTCACCAATTCAAAGAACTTTTTCATCGTCTTGTTCTTCTCCATCATTTCGTAAATTTCACATTCCCAGACAACGTTCAGTTTCTTCACGACACCCTTGATATCTTCTTCTCTTTGTATGGTTCGATCATATAATTCCTGTGCACTTAAACCTCCACACATAGGGTTTATCTTTTCACGTTTTGGAAAACATTTCTCACAGCCATGCCAAAGACATCCATGAACCTGAAATTTTATTTTGTCTTCTAGAATAATAGTTTAACAAACCTCAAAAACCTCATCGGTGTCTTTGTTGTAGCCATCCACATAGTAATTATGTCCATTTGCTTGAATTTGGTGCTCGCCGCCTTTTAGCTGATACTTCAATTTGAGTGATGGATCATTCTTCTCCAACCATTGTAGATACTTCAAGGCTAGCATTGAATTGTTTCCTTTTCCTACAAAACCATTTTCTGGTACGTAACCCACATCTCCTTGCTTGATGTATTCGTGAGTCATCACGAACATAACGTAGGAAGCGAGTGTGCAACCATTCACAATAGGGTTCCATCCATTGAAAATGTCCAGGCACATCTGAAAGTTAAGGCACAATTAGTAACGATTTATTTTTTAGTTTTTGGCAAATAGTTCTAGTTTTGATCAAATAAACTCACTTTTATGAATGAAACCAATGTCCGAGCGAGAATCCTTACATCAGATTGACAATATTTGAGAAGTTCGTCTTGAAGTTTGAAACCGTCATGATAACTCTTCTCATACCATTCTTCGAATTCCACGACTTTTCCTGGGCTCATAAACTCTGGACTATAGAATTTTTTGTCGGGTAAAGTTGGCAAGTCCTTTGCATAGTTGTCCGGGTGATTGAAGAGATGCGGAAAGAATCCTTTCACTTCACCTTCAATACCGAAAGCTCCTGGCATTTTGGCTAGGGGCATTTGTAAATACTGAAGAGAGTCTCTGAAGAACAATTTCTGTTTCTTGAATTTGAAGTTGGCGCTTATGATGGTCATCCCATTCAGTATCACTTTTGGTTCTTCGGCCTCAGACCCCGCCAGTCTGTCGAGTTCGGCCAGAAGCATAACATGGTCATAGCTGTAAAAAAAGGTTTAGATAGGCAAACAAAATGAAAAAACTAACCGTCCACCGTTATGAGCAAAGACATATGCGCCATTAGCTATAGGGTCATCTAGAAGGAATTTGGCAAAGCGAGTGAGTGGGGTACTGCGCTCTTCCACTTCGAATATAGCATTGAAATCGTAGTACTCATTGTCATCATCGTTGTCGTTATCTTCATCTTCTTTCTCTTCATCGTTCTCTATTCTCATTCGTTCTTCTGGATCTTCATCTCTATAATCCCATGGCTTTTTGCAGGTAGTACAGTCACCTCCATAGCACTCAGTGCAAAACATTTGGCAACATATCAAGTTCGGTTGGTGCTTAGGACCTCTCTCCACATATCCTGAAAGTAAGAATTGTTTTTTTAAAGAAATAATTTGCACAAGTTACCTCCATATTCTCCTGATTCCACTGTAACCGTCTCGACATCGTACACAATGTACTTGGAGAACTTTTGGGCCTCACGTTTCTTGTTTTTCTCCTCTTCTGTCGGCACTTTGAAGGAGCATTCATGGCCAACACCGGTTTTCTCTAGGCATGTTTGACAAAAAGATTTTGCGCCACATACATGAGGAGCACCGCGATACTTGTCCGTTCGGTCAATCAATGAACATTTTTTGCAACTAGAAATAGAAAATTAGACTTTTTAAGCAGATAGCTTCACTTACTAGAAATATTTTTGGCAGTATGGTAGAGCATTCACGCTAGTGGGGGTTAGATGGGCCTCAAAGCATTTTTGACTTTTGAAATTGATATTGCAGTCATTGCAATGGATTTTGGCGTTTCCTGGAGCACAATCAAAAGTACCACATCTTCTGCATCGTGCATCACATTTTTTCCAATGATTGGCATCGTCAAATTTGCTGCATTTGAAACAAAACCTGGAAAAGTGAGTTATTTATTAGTTTTTATATTTTTAAAATTGTCTACCTTGAGGCTTTCGGTCCTACCGTGTGACTGACGAATTCATAGTGTCTATTTTGATAGAAAAGGCCAATAAACTTTAAACCTTCGGGGTTGAAATGTTCCAGCTCCGACGCAACGGTTTGACGACCTTCTATACCCCACAGAATAATTTGATAGTCTGGTAAATGAGTCGCTAGCTTCACTAAATCGTCAAAGCCATGCTCTTTTTGATTTGGGTCCATTTGCGCATCACTCAACATCTTTCGGGCCAATTCCAACTGTTTATTCTCACGGTGTTCTCGGGATACCTGAATAATCAAAAGTTTTTCATCATTCAATGTAAAATACTTACTCTGTGACAAATTAAATTTCTAAATTTTTTCGACAATTTCTTTTTCTCCTCGTCGTCCACAGCAAGTTTTTTGTCACATTCGAGCTTTCCCAGAGCAAGTGCTTTAGGCAAACAGTGCGAATCTCCAAGAACACGATTTTGTTTAGCACCAAAATTCATTTTCTGAAAAAAATTAATGTTTTTTTCTATAAGTGACATAAAAAGACTTACTAGTATAGTATTTTTAATCTTCTCAGGGTTCCTTGAACCTTTACCAGGTAACCTCCGGTCTTTTTCTTTGAAAACATTCATGACGACGCTAAAACTCTCGTTCAAAGTCAGACTCTTGTTAGACTGCATTTGATCAGCAATTTTATTCATGATGACCCCTCCATCGGCAGCAGCATACGTCTTGTGGGTGACAAAGAAACCATTACTTTCTTTGTATCCTTGATGGGTCAATCTGGAAAAAAACTAGCTATACTAAAATTGTCTATTTAGAAAACTCACTGAAGCCAATACCGGGTTTTCTTGAGATCACCGCCAGCTTCTTGGATTCTCATTCTCACAAATATGTCCAGAAGATTGGCAACATGTAGATGTAGTGCATCGGATCCAACGGTTTCCAAGTTTTTGAACTTTATCCTCAATGGTTTCAAAGCCATATAGACAGAGTTTTCCCGCTTGAGTGTGACGTTGTTCGAAAATTCCACATTCTTGGCTAGGAAATCCTTTTCTTCTTGTGTAGGAAAGTGCAACTTTTGGACAAATTGTGGAGCACCACCACCAACTGAAAAAAAATTGAAACTGATTAGATTTAAAAAAAAGTGTAACTTACATTGACCATGAGGCATAGGAATTTGGACATGTTGTTTTTTCGGGGAAGAAGACACATCAAAAGATAACTCGCCGTGTCTCTTCAAGATTCTCTTGTTCTTGGCTACTAACTTTTTAGTTTTTCTTGAGGGCTTGGGTACATCACCATCCTCTTTGCTTCTCCTCATTTTCTTGACTTTTTTCGTCTTCTTGTGTCCAGCATCTTCATCAGTATTTTGGATCTTCTTGATCTTTTTAACCTTCTTAACCTTCTTAGTCTTCTTGAACTTAATAATCATTTCTTTCAGAATCACCATCTCCGATGCATCTAATACAAGCGGACTCTCGGTGGCAAGCGTTGGAGTCTTTTTGAGTGGAGTTATGGGGATGACAGGAGCCAGGAGTTTTGGGAAGTCATCATCATAGGAGTTTCGAGATGGAGCAAGATCAGGTGGACAGGAAGCAGCGCGGATAGGAGCCAAACCAAGGTGAATAGGTGGGCGAATTGGAACATGGGTGGAAGCGTTAGAAGGACGGTTGGAAGGGAAAACATGTTGAACAGGAGTTGAAGCGATCATAGCATAGGTTTTTTGAGATACGGGTTGAGGCGCAGCGGTTGGAGTAGTAGAGGCGGGAGTCAGAGAATCAGAGACAGGAATAGGGGTAGAGGGGGCAGGAACTTGGGCGAAGGGAACATAACCATTCGGGTTTCTCACTCTCTCCATGAGGAGATCGTAGGGAACACGTATGGCTCCAGTTGGAAAGCGGTTGAAAGAATCTTCCGATGAAAGTTGAGACATAATTGCAAAGGTCACACGAAATGACCAGAACAAAGATATTAAATGAACCAATACACTCGATTATTGTGTGCATCTGAATCAAACTCCGCCCACTTCCTGATGATTAATTACTTTTTTAGGTGCCAGTTGAAACAGTTGCTATCTTTATTTTGACGACAATATTACGGGTTGGGACAAAATATGACGGAAGGGGGTGAATGGAGGGTATAATTTATTGTTCTTCCGAGTCGAAGTTATTAAAGAAATTATTTGCAGGTGCAGATCTTACAGCTTTCACATAGTTGAACCACCAAAAGCCGATTTTCGTCGATGGAAATGTGTTGACGGCTTCCAGGACAGAATCGAACTGCGGTGATGTGGGCGAGGTTCTTTCCAATGAGCGTGGCTGTAAGAAAATCATATGTTTTAAAGACGTTTCTTTTTTAAAACAATAAATGTTCTTACATTGTTTTGGGTTACACCCCTTCTTTTTTACTGGGAGCACAGCCTCGTCCGCTTCTTGTTCCATCTTGAGACTAGACTTTTTGAGCGACTTTCTTGGTGTTTGACGAAGATCCAGTGGAGCTGGTGGGATGTAGGTAGCTGAAAACGATACATTTAAAATAAATAAAAATTGCAAAATACAAACCTTCTGGGACGACTGGAGAGTAATCCTCCTTCCTCAACTCGGCCACTCTTGGGAATACAGTCGCTGGTGCTGGGTCGGGGAGCATTGTCCAAATGGATGTAGAATAAAGTGTAGCAAAACTACGAACGAGAGAACGATCAGGGCGAGACGTGAGAGCAGTTCAATACAGTTACCAAACAGGACACGTAGGAATTGATACAGTACGAGGCCCCAAATCTTCAGGCAAATGTTGAACAGCTTTCAAACTGAAAATAATAATAATAATAATAGTAAAATGGTCATTGGAAAAATGAAAGAAAATTGGAAGAAAATCAGAGCTCGAGAGAGGTCACCAACCGCTGAGGCAATAAAAATCAAGAATGAGATGATTTGTGTCCTCAGGTGTGGTGAAAATGGGGCGTGGCTTCGAGCAGTTGGTCTCTGAGCGTTTCATTTGTGACTCTTCTACTCACTTCGCATTTCCGATGACTGCCGTTTCAAAATTATTCGATTTGAATATTGATCAACTGAGGATCTCCCACAAAATATTGAATGATGTCTACAAGAAAAACAAGGTAATTTGTTATATTAATCCATTTGACAATTATTTCACTTTAGACCAAGCCAATGGTATTGTTTGTTAGTGGGGCTGGAGGCACTGGAAAAACTGTACTTATCCACCGACTAGTAGATGAAATAGGAGTTGCCCACGTGATTGTTTGTGGTTCGACCGCCATGGCTGGCAAGAATATAAATGGGAAAACAATTCACAGTGTTTTCAATCTAAACCCCTTCTCGGAAGCTCAAGATGACGTTCCTCTTCCACCTCACCCGCACCTTTTGCTGCTCATTATTGATGAGATATCAATGTGTGACTCTAAGCTTTTGAGAAGAATTGAAAAAAGGATGAGACAAGTTATGCAAAACGATCACCCTTTTGGTGGATGTACTGTTGCTTTATTCGGGGATTTGCTACAAATACCACCAGTTTCTACCAAAAAAGATCGAAATGGCAAGTCTTTACCACCGGATTGGGTTTTCAAATGTAAGAATTAAAATTTTTCTCGTAAAAACTCAATCTTTTTATTTCAGCACCGTTATGGAAACATCTCGTAGATTATGAAGAACTGGAAATTGCAATGAGACAGGAACATGACATTGAATTCGCCGAAATGTTGAAGAGATGGAGAATAGGCATTCAATATCCAGAAGATCGCATTTTCTTGGACGAAAAAGCAAAGTTGTGCTCTCGTGACTGTGTCGTCGGTGTGGTTTCTGAATTTCAAAAACGATTTGACGAGGAAAAAACCATGATGATTTTGGCTCACACTAACGAAATGATTGGAAAATTGAACAGAACGGTGAGAATTTGTAATTAGGTGACTGTGTCGAATATAGTTCTTTCAGATTACACTCAATTTGTTTGATAGAAAAGAGCTCTTCACAATTGCCCAATCAACTTATACGCGTAAAGAAGATGACGTCATGTCTAAAGTGGATCACCTTCCAATGTTTCTCGTGGCTGATGGTAGCCGTGTCCTCGTCAATAAGAATGTCGATACACGTTTTGTGAACGGCGAGCTCTGTATTGTCCGTAATATCCAGAGTATTGATAGTCGCGTCGTCTCGTTGGATTTGACGTAAGAATTCATTTCACATTGTATTTATTAATTTTACTATTATAGACTTATCTCCACAAAAGAAACAGTCAACTTCCAACCGACAAAAACATGCGTCATTAGCAACTCGGACTGCGAATCTTGGTCTGAAGCATTTAATATTCAACCTGCGTATGCTGTCACCTACCACAAGGCTCAAGGTCAAACACTCGATGATGTTTTCCTGGCTGCCGGCAAGCAACTTCCTCCAGCTCTCTTCTATGTGGGAGCCAGTAGAGTTCGCAATCGTGAAGGTCTTCACATTCTGAATCTCGACACTGCTGATTCCATTTGTGCCGACCCAGAAGCTCTGGAAGAATACAAACGTCTTAGGGTCTCAATCGGTAAATCACCTCTTCCATTGTGAATCATTCATCATATTCCCCGACTTATATTTCCTCTCTACCTCTTCTTTTTCGACCATTTTTCTATTGCGTCTCTCGATTCTACATACTCTCTCATTATTTCAATAAAACTCATTAAATTACTATGCTCACGAAATTTTCAAAATAAAGAAGACTTTTTAACTATGGTGTAAAAAGTCTTCTTTTTCTTGAAAATTCCTTCAAATATACAAAAATGGTGACCTAGAAAATGCTGGCCGAGAAAATGCTGGCCGAGAAAATGCTGGCCGAGAAAATGGTGGCCTCGGTGTAATAGTCGGCCGCCGTAAAATTATCTTCCAGGGGGACAGGTGCCTCCTTAGTGTGTGTCGACGCGCGCCCGCAAAATTTGCGTACAGCAGCTGACTCGACGTCACCGTATTTTTCTTATCCCAATCTACTTTTGTGGCTATGTGCAAATGAAAGAGCGTGTTTGTTTCTATCAAAACATGTACTAATCCTAATTATAACTGTTATTCTATGACTCAGACAACTCAATGAGAGTCAAAAACGACAGAAAACCTCATTTTCAGCCGAAAATTGGTGATTCTGGTCAATTTTTTCCTATTCTTAAAACAGTACAGCTTTGTGGCTATGTGCAAATGGAAGAGCGTGTTCGTTCCTACTAAAACATGTACTAATCCTGATTATAACTTTTATTCTATGACTCAGACAACTCAATGAGAGTCAAAAACGACAGAAAACCTCATTTTCAGCCGAAAATTGGTGATTCTGGTCAATTTTTTCCTATTCTTAAAACAGTACAGCTTTGTGGCTATGTGCAAATGAAAGAGCGTGTTCGTTCCTACTAAAACATGTACTAATCCTGATTATAACTGTTATTCTATGACTCAGACAACTCAATGAGAGTCAAAAACGACAGAAAACCTCATTTTCAGCCGAAAATTGGTGATTCTGGTCAATTTTTTCCTATTCTTAAAACAGTACAGCTTTGTGGCTATGTGCAAATGAAAGAGCGTGTTTGTTTCTATCAAAACATGTACTGATCCTAATTATAACTGTTATTCTATGACTCAGACAACTCAATGAGAGTCAAAAACGACAGAAAACCTCATTTTCAGCCGAAAATTGGTGATTCTGGTCAATTTTTTCCTATTCTTAAAACAGTACAGCTTTGTGGCTATGTGCAAATGAAAGAGCGTGTTTGTTTCTATCAGAACATGTACTGATCCTAATTATAACTGTTATTCTATGACTCAGACAACTCAATGAGAGTCAAAAACGACAGAAAACCTCATTTTCAGCCGAAAATTGGTGATTCTGGTCAATTTTTTCCTATTCTTAAAACAGTACAGCTTTGTGGCTATGTGCAAATGAAAGAGCGTGTTCGTTCCTACTAAAACATGTACTAATCCTGATTATAACTGTTATTCTATGACTCAGACAACTCAATGAGAGTCAAAAACGACAGAAAACCTCATTTTCAGCCGAAAATTGGTGATTCTGGTCAATTTTTTCCTATTCTTAAAACAGTACAGCTTTGTGGCTATGTGCAAATGAAAGAGCGTGTTTGTTTCTATCAAAACATGTACTGATCCTAATTATAACTGTTATTCTATGACTCAGACAACTCAATGAGAGTCAAAAACGACAGAAAACCTCATTTTCAGCCGAAAATTGGTGATTCTGGTCAATTTTTTCCTATTCTTAAAACAGTACAGCTTTGTGGCTATGTGCAAATGAAAGAGCGTGTTTGTTTCTATCAAAACATGTACTGATCCTAATTATAACTGTTATTCTATGACTCAGACAACTCAATGAGAGTCAAAAACGACAGAAAACCTCACTTTCAGCCGAAAATTGGTGATTCTGGTCAATTTTTTCCTATTCTTAAAACAGTACAGCTTTGTGGCTATGTGCAAATGAAAGAGCGTGTTTGTTTCTATCAAAACATGTACTAATCCTGATTATAACTGTTATTCTATGACTCAGACAACTCAATGAGAGTCAAAAACGACAGAAAACCTCATTTTCAGCCGAAAGTTGGTGATTCTGGTCAATTTTTTCCTATTCTTAAAACAGTACAGCTTTGTGGCTATGTGCAAATGAAAGAGCGTGTTCGTTCCTACTAAAACATGTACTAATCCTGATTATAACTGTTATTCTATGACTCAGACAACTCAATGAGAGTCAAAAACGACAGAAAACCTCATTTTCAGCCGAAAATTGGTGATTCTGGTCAATTTTTTCCTATTCTTAAAACAGTACAGCTTTGTGGCTATGTGCAAATGAAAGAGCGTGTTTGTTTCTATCAAAACATGTACTAATCCTGATTATAACTGTTATTCTATGACTCAGACAACTCAATGAGAGTCAAAAACGACAGAAAACCTCATTTTCAGCCGAAAGTTGGTGATTCTGGTCAATTTTTTCCTATTCTTAAAACAGTACAGCTTTGTGGCTATGTGCAAATGAAAGAGCGTGTTCGTTCCTACTAAAACATGTACTAATCCTGATTATAACTGTTATTCTATGACTCAGACAACTCAATGAGAGTCAAAAACGACAGAAAACCTCATTTTCAGCCGAAAATTGGTGATTCTGGTCAATTTTTTCCTATTCTTAAAACAGTACAGCTTTGTGGCTATGTGCAAATGAAAGAGCGTGTTTGTTTCTATCAAAATATGTACTGATCCTAATTATAACTGTTATTCTATGACTCAGACAACTCAATGAGATTCAAAAACGACAGAAAACCTCATTTTCAGCCGAAAATTGGTGATTCTGGTCAATTTTTTCCTATTCTTAAAACAGTACAGCTTTGTGGCTATGTGTAAATGAAAGAGCGTGTTTGTTTCTATCAAAACATATACTGATCCTAATTATAACTGTTATTCTATGACTCAGACAACTCAATGAGATTCAAAAACGACAGAAAACCTCATTTTCAGCCGAAAATTGGTGATTCTGGTCAATTTTTTCCTATTCTTAAAACAGTACAGCTTTGTGGCTATGTGTAAATGAAAGAGCGTGTTTGTTTCTATCAAAACATATACTGATCCTAATTATAACTGTTATTCTATGACTCAGACAACTCAATGAGATTCAAAAACGACAGAAAACCTCATTTTCAGCCGAAAATTGGTGATTCTGGTCAACTTTTTCCTATTCTTAAAACAGTACAGCTTTGTGGCTATGTGCAAATGAAAGAGCGTGTTTGTTTCTATCAAAACATGTACTGATCCTAATTATAACTGTTATTCTATGACTCAGACAACTCAATGAGATTCAAAAACGACAGAAAACCTCATTTTCAGCCGAAAATTGGTGATTCTGGTCAATTTTTTCCTATTCTTAAAACAGTACAGCTTTGTGGCTATGTGCAAATGAAAGAGCGTGTTTGTTTCTATCAAAACATGTACTGATCCTAATTATAACTGTTATTCTATGACTCAGACAACTCAATGAGATTCAAAAACGACAGAAAACCTCATTTTCAGCCGAAAATTGGTGATTCTGGTCAATTTGTTCCTATTCTTAAAACAGTACAGCTTTGTGGCTATGCGCAAATGAAAGAGCGTGTTTGTTTCTATCAAAACATGTACTGATCCTAATTATAACTGTTATTCTATGACTCAGACAACTCAATCAGATTCAAAAACGACAGAAAACCTCATTTTCAGCCGAAAATTGGTGATTCTGGTCAATTTTTTCCTATTCTTAAAACAGTACAGCTTTGTGGCTATGCGCAAATGAAAGAGCGTGTTTGTTTCTATCAAAACATGTACTGATCCTAATTATAACTGTTATTCTATGACTCAGACAACTCAATGAGAGTCAAAAACGACAGAAAACCTCATTTTCAGCCGAAAATTGGTGATTCTGGTCAATTTTTTCCTATTCTTAAAACAGTACAGCTTTGTGGCTATGCGCAAATGAAAGAGCGTGTTTGTTTCTATCAAAACATGTACTGATCCTAATTATAACTGTTATTCTATGACTCAGACAACTCAATGAGATTCAAAAACGACAGAAAACCTCATTTTCAGCCGAAAATTGGTGATTCTGGTCAATTTTTAACTATTCTTAAAACAGTACAGCTTTGTGGCTATGTGCAAATGAAAGAGCGTGTTTGTTTCTATCAAAACATGTACTGATCCTAATTATAACTGTTATTCTATGACTCAGACAACTCAATGAGAGTCAAAAACGACAGAAAACCTCATTTTCAGCCGAAAATTGGTGATTCTGGTCAATTTTTTCCTATTCTTAAAACAGTACAGCTTTGTGGCTATGCGCAAATGAAAGAGCGTGTTTGTTTCTATCAGAACATGTACTGATCCTAATTATAACTGTTATTCTATGACTCAGACAACTCAATGAGATTCAAAAACGACAGAAAACCTCATTTTCAGCCGAAAATTGGTGATTCTGGTCAATTTTTAACTATTCTTAAAACAGTACAGCTTTGTGGCTATGTGCAAATGAAAGAGCGTGTTTGTTTCTATCAAAACATGTACTGATCCTAATTATAACTGTTATTCTATGACTCAGACAACTCAATGAGATTCAAAAACGACAGAAAACCTCATTTTCAGCCGAAAATTGGTGATTCTGGTCAATTTTTAACTATTCTTAAAACAGTACAGCTTTGTGGCTATGTGCAAATGAAAGAGCGTGTTTGTTTCTATCAAAACATGTACTGATCCTAATTATAACTGTTATTCTATGACTCAGACAACTCAATGAGATTCAAAAACGACAGAAAACCTCATTTTCAGCCGAAAATTGGTGATTCTGGTCAATTTTTTCCTATTCTTAAAACAGTACAGCTTTGTGGCTATGCGCAAATGAAAGAGCGTGTTTGTTTCTATCAAAACATGTACTGATCCTAATTATAACTGTTATTCTATGACTCAGACAACTCAATGAGATTCAAAAACGACAGAAAACCTCATTTTCAGCCGAAAATTGGTGATTCTGGTCAATTTTTAACTATTCTTAAAACAGTACAGCTTTGTGGCTATGTGCAAATGAAAGAGCGTGTTTGTTTCTATCAAAACATGTACTGATCCTAATTATAACTGTTATTCTATGACTCAGACAACTCAATGAGATTCAAAAACGACAGAAAACCTCATTTTCAGCCGAAAATTGGTGATTCTGGTCAATTTTTTCCTATTCTTAAAACAGTACAGCTTTGTGGCTATGCGCAAATGAAAGAGCGTGTTTGTTTCTATCAAAACATGTACTGATCCTAATTATAACTGTTATTCTATGACTCAGACAACTCAATGAGATTCAAAAACGACAGAAAACCTCATTTTCAGCCGAAAATTGGTGATTCTGGTCAATTTTTTCCTATTCTTAAAACAGTACAGCTTTGTGGCTATGCGCAAATGAAAGAGCGTGTTTGTTTCTATCAAAACATGTACTGATCCTAATTATAACTGTTATTCTATGACTCAGACAACTCAATGAGATTCAAAAACGACAGAAAACCTAATTTTCAGCAAAAAAAACAAGATAAAGTCTTCTTCTACAAGTGTTGTTTATGCTCTCATATAGATCTCAACATTTTGACACCAACGCAATTAGAACCAAGTTACTTTCCAAAATAAGAAATTAGTTCACGACAGATAAAACAGTAGTTTTCACGGGCTGTGTATATAATTAGGTAAAACGATGTGCGTTAACTGCAAAGAAGTTAATAAGAATGCAATAAAGTATAGGTCGATAATCAGTCACAGTACCTAGAAACCGTGAGTCAAAGTTCAACCTCAAAAAAAAGCGTATGACTTAACTTAATACAAACAGTTAGATGAAAACCTTTTCTAGTTCAGTAAGAACAATATAGAGGAATTTGTGTAACCCTAGTCACAAATCCCGATAAATCAAAGAATTCATTTCTATGTAGTATCAAGTTCTAATAAAGATATTAGAACTGTATCTAACAACTCCTTTACTACCTTTGCCTTTTGTATAGACCTGCTTCAATTTATCCCTTCTCTTCTTTTGTATTTGTACTGACACAGTTTTTACTATTCCCTGCCCCTGCCTATCTTTGCCAAGTTGCGACTATTTCCAATTTTCTTTAGTCCCGTTGCATAGCTCGTCACCTTTTTCTTTGTCATTTTTGTTCCCAGTTATAACTCCTTCCTTTATCTCACATTGTTTTTCTTTGAAGCTGTTTCGTGAGCCATTGTTCAAATCTTTTGTATTTTTTAAGTTTCTTTCTTATGACAAAATGATTTCAACAGGACGGAACTATAATAAGAAATACATATTTGTGCAGTTGAAACCAGAGAATTGGTGCATCCTTGGTTCACCAATAGTCGTCTTGTGTTTTCATTCAAAGACGAGAGAACTGTGTTTTCAGATGTCAAAATTCACGTGACTGATTTCAAATATTCTGAGTTGAGTATTGGAAAATATTGAAAATATTGAAGGTGTCTTTATGGAAATTTGCAGTATTTTAATGGTGTTTCGATTTTCAAAAATGAGATCGAAAAACATCAGCACACTTTGTTTTAGAACCACTTGTACAATTATAGCCAACCCAAAAAAACATTTAATTAACGGAAGCACATGTACTTCAACTACTGCGTTAACTAACAACCATCTGTTTAGGAAATACTTTCGAGCATATCACGCAAATAGGCTTGCATCAAATCAGCAGTTCATACTCCAACCTGATGTATCACTTCATGCATTCCAATTTACAATATATTTGGGTTTTTCTTTACTTTCCACACAACAAACCCACTTCTCTTGTTCTTTCCTAAGTAATTAAATAAGTTAGTGTTTCATTTATTTGTGATGGCATTAATACCACTTTATACGTAACACACATTATATTTTTTCAAAGTCCTAGTTACTTGTTTCTTTCTTACACCAAACTTCTCTACTTATGTCTTTAAAACTTTTTTCTGATAACAACTGATTTCTTAGAAATGTTTGAATATCTGATAGGGAAAAGCAGCTTGAAAAAATCTAATTTTTTTGAAAGTCATCTTTCTATTTTTAATTAAAAAGTCCGCCCTCCTCTTCCCTTCATCAATCAGGGAGGGCCCTCAATCGAAATCGAAAACGAAACCTGCCTCCTCCGTATTTTTTGACTCGAAACAGCGACCAGAAGGATGAATATTTTTTGAAAAAAGTAAGACGTCATTTTCCAATTTAAAAAGCCATCCTCTCTAGCCATCTCATCCATCACACCATCTGCCTGTTGAATATACGAAACCTCCTTCTTTTTTGATTTCTAACTCGAATGAAGAATATTTATTCTTATTTTAAAAGGGGAGAAACAAAAACCATGTAAAGGGAAAACCTCAGCAAAAGAGGTGAACTAACAAAACAACTATGAAGAACTCGAAAAAATGTTTCTATCATGGCTAAACTTGACAAATCGTATTCTCAGTTAGAAAGATGTAAAATATGTTGAAACTCCTCTCAAATCCGACCGTAGGCTGTAGCATTGGATCATTAGATAATAGTGTGGTATCAAAAGACACTAAAAATGTTCTGAACAGCACCATAAACGACTTTATGGAAATGAAAGATGAACATAATTGACAAGACATGCAACATCTCACCAGACGTTTTTGTTAAACACTTTATGCACATTTTCAATCACTAATTTTCTGAAAAACCACGGTTACCGGTTGCATTTTTCCTCTGTATCAGCATTCTCATACGATATAATCACTGAAAAACGAAAAAAAGAAAAAAGTAGCAGTACCCCATTTTCAGAAGGTTAACATTCGAGTTCTCAAATTTACTACTGCGCCATTATGCGCCACTCTGTCGTTTTTATCAATTCGCTGTCAATGATGAATATGAAACAATGATGTGAAGTCCATTGTGAGTTTCAATAAACGAACAGTCAATACTGTTCTCGTACCTATGATTAAAAATGTAATCTACTTTCCAATAAAGAACACTTTAGATAGTTCCATTACTTTACTTCATTCCCGAATAATACCAAAGATTTTTGTAATAACAGCTTTTGAAGAACCAAATGTTGTCGTTCAGTCAATGAAAGAGCTCTTATACGTGGCAAGTGTTTTCTCCCGTCAGGTGAGGACTGCAGTTTTGCCCAAACATGTCTACGCATCTCAGACTGCGCGTGACAGGCCGTCACGGTTGGCCTTGTGGAGAACAACTGTGGCTGGGGTGCGAACGACCGGGGGTTCAACACCCGCCCTCCAGCGAGGGGCCCTACCTTAAGCGGAAGTTTGAGAGGGCCGTGGCGGCTTTAGTTTTTTTTATCGAATTCGAAATGTTTTGATTATTTAATGAAAGTTTTTTTGATTAAAACTTCATTCTAATTTTTGTTATTTTTTTCCGTAATAGTGATACTTCAATACAAAATTACTCTTTTCAATTACACATGAGAATGACCCGCGCGAGAAGGTTATTTGGTACAACACTATATTAAACGTAACTCGAAAAAATTCAAAGCATAGCAGCCCTCTGACTGAAATCGCTGAAAAATTTAGGATCACTGTTTCTCCGAAAACATTGTTCACTTCGAATCATCATAAATTTTTTTCATTTTTATATTACTTTTTTATTTTCACAAGATTTTTTTTTGATCGGTAACAACATTTTATTATTTCTACATCTGTTAATATTTTACTACTTATACGGAAAGAGATAATCGAGGAAATGCGGGAATCCTGAAATTGTACAGAAAATGCCAATTTTTGAAAAACAACGAGAAGCTGTGTTTGAAGCTGTGCTCCTTCAAGTTTTTTTTGACTATTGATTTGAGTATTCACATACGAATATAGATCCACTAAGTTACGAGACTTTTTTCCAAAATTTTTACTACCTTCATGTATACGCTATAATCACTAAAGATTCCCAATTTTGTTTTGAGTCGAATTCAACATAACCCAAGGAATCATTTCAAACAAAACAGAGTAGTTTGAGCAACAATTCAAAACAAAATGTTTCCAATCCAATAATTTGCCATGGTTTTTTTGCCAATCGCTATTAAGGAATAAAAACAACAAAAATTAGAACGAAGTTTTAATCAAAAAACCTTCCATTAAATAATCAAAACATTTCGAATTCAACAAAAAATTGAAGCCGCCACGGCCATCTCAAACTTCCGTTTAAGGTAGGGCCCTCGTTGGAGGGCGGGCGATGAACTCCCGGTCGTTCGCACCCCAGCCACAGTTGTTCTCCACAAGGCCAAATTTGAGAACTCGAATATTAAACATCTAAAAATGGGTTACTGCTACTTTTTTCTTTCCGTTTTTCAGTGATTATATCGTATGAGAATGCTGATACAGAGGAAAAAAACAATCGGTAACCGTGGCTTTCAGAATATTAGTGATTGAAAATGCGCGTAAAATGTTTAACAAAAACCCCGGATGAGATGTTGCATGTCTTGTCAATTATGTTCATCTTTCATTTCTATAAAGTTGTTTATGGTGCTGTTCAGAACATTTTTAGTGTCTTTTGATACCACATATAATGATCCAATGCTAAAGCCCATGATTGAGAGGAGTTTTAAATTATTTTACATCTTTCTTACTGAGAATACGATTTTCTGAAACTTGAAAAAAATTTTTTTTCGAAAACAACTCAAAACAAATTTATAAACAAAAATAAATGCTAAAAACCGTTAATTCGGGTTGTTTTCGAAAAAAAAATTTTTTCAAGTGTCTGAAAAAATTTCATGTGGTCCCCCCTTATCAAAAATCGAAAAAAATAATTTTTCTAAAAACAGCCCAATTATGATTTTTGAAAAGCAATAGTTATTTTTGGGTTGTACTGAGCTTTTGAACAAATTTGCTGTCGTTTTAAAGGAGTTATGAGCAATAGAATTTCCAAAACATGAGAAAACTTGCAATATTTGAACGAGTGTTATGACAAGACAAGTCAACAGGGATGTACTTTCTTTTTTGAAAATGGTTTAACATAATCTGAAAATTGTTGTTTTTTTTAATTTGAATAGGAGCTTGGACAATATTTGAAATTCGAACTCATTTCCGACATGTCACATTTTTTCGAAAAATGAAAATTTTCAGAGCAATTTTTTTCTTAATTTTCAACTGGAAGCGACTATAGTGCTATATAAAAAAATGATCCACATAAGTTGTGCTCTCTTACCACATGTATGTCACCTCTGCCAACCTCGAAAAAAACAATTTTTTTTGGAGGGTGTCACATTTTTACCTTTTTAGGGATCAAACAATTATTTTTTCATAAGTTTCATGTTCAAAAACGAGTTCACGTCACAGGAAAACCCTTTATGGGTCATTTTGTCTTGGGAAAACTTATCGAATGAGCAAAAAAATCGGTACTTTAGGGGTAGCAGTCAAAATACATTCCATGTTAGTGTATGATTTGCATAATTTTCTGTTGATAACGGGGCCGGTTCTATTTCTATGGTTTCGTTGAAATCTGTATAGATTTGGGTGGAGCTTGTTGTAGTTTCCATCATTCTGGTGGTATAAAAGGGTGATATTCGTGGTGAGTTTATCGCCATAATCATGGTTATACCTCTCACGCACTGGCTGGATTGTAAAGTCCCACATTGGCAGGGACAAACTTCCCGGAATATTAATTTGCGTTTTCAATACCTTGGTGCTGTGTCAATTCGTTTTGAACACCGGCGAGGCCGGGTCGAGTGTTCCCTCAAAGTCCATTTCATAAGGTAAGGGTTTTTATTTACTTATTTTTAAATAATCGGCTTTTTCAGACCCGCGGACTGTTATTTTTATGTGCAAGCGAGGGATGATTGGATCAGTGTAATGGAGTATTTTTACTCCAGATACGGGAGACCCCTCATCGATCGTCCCTTTCTCATCTCCTTGGCCGGCATAGAGGAAATGGGGCTTTTCCCTCTGGACGTGATTCTAGTGGAAGAGTGATTTGCGCCGTGAATCCTTCAGGAATGTCAAGAATATTTTCTTTGTTGAATAAAAAATGTATGTTAACAAATATGTTTTTATTCTTTGTGAATATTTCAGGAATGATAATATACGGGGGTAATGGGGGTTTTCTGAGAATCTGAGGATATCCATCATAGGTGGGGTTTAACAGGGATAGAGTTTTCTAAGAGTGATAGTTTCTGTCGCGCATCATTGGGTCGCTTGGATTTCATCGTCCTGGTGATCTTTCATGAGTTGATCGTGTCCTAGGTCCTCTTCTTCGTGTGGAGGGGCTTTTGTGATGAATCACCATTCGTCTCACAGTTTTCAATTTATTTAATCAAAACATATCTTGTCTCTTTGTTAGATTTAATTGAATTCCTTCCTCCCCTCGCCCCCGCTACCGCATCCGGTACAGCACAGTATATAAAGGAGGCTCTTTTAGCATCCTTACAGTTTTCCTATTTTATGTAGGAATTTTATTCTTTATTTATGATTTTTTTCTTATTGTTATTATTGTAATCTTATAATGTGATTTTTCTTATTCTTTTAAATGAAACGGTTTAATTACCCAAGTTTGAGGTTTACTGAGGTTTCCTGAGAATACAAGTCGAGCACGTCCCCACTGAGAACATCGTTCATCATATGGTGCATCGGAACCGTGTGGAACAATCAGGACGAATCCGCGTGGCAAATCAGGCAAATCAGGACTACCTTCAGTCTCAGTGAGTCAGTCAGTTTAAATTCACTCAAACTAACAGAACCTCTGCTGTGATATTTTTTTTAACTAATATTCATTGGTGCAGTGCTATTTATTTCTATCTTCCCACGTTATTGTTCTATTCTTCTCTATTATTCTACGAGATGAGTGTTCTGAGATATGTGCAAGGCGTAGTGACCAAATCATGTGGAACTCTGAAGACCTACATCGAAGAATGCGAAGTCAATTTGGTAGATTGGGGACACTTGGACAGTAACGACGAGGCAATTAGAACTCAGCAGAACAAGAAAAAGTCGAGGAGAAAATCAATCAGGTCATCGAAATAACAGATATCGCCAACAGTGTGATGGCAAGAGCACAAGCCGAGATGAAAAGAATGAGTCAGAAAGCAGAGAAGAAAGAGGAAAAGAAGATGGGAGAAACAATTTTCGCTCACCGAAACAATCAGATGGCAGCAACAATGCCAAAAGTGCCGAAGTTCAATGGAAATAGGTCTGACTACGAAAATTTCTGGCTGCTGTTTGAAACCTCATTGAAAGTCAATGGAGTCGAAAACGACCTTCTCAAGTTCAATTTCCTTCTAAATTCATTGGAAGGGGAACCGAAAGAACTAATGAGACAGTTCAGACTGTCAGAGGAGAACTACCAGAAAGCAGTAAACCTTCTTCAGAAGAAGTATTACGACAAGAAAAGAATAGTCACCGAACTAACAAGGCAACTCAGGTCAATCCGAGCCAAATCGGAGTCAACATCAGATCAGAGAAAGTTACTCGACACAATAATCATCATAGTGTCGCAGTTAAATGAAAACAGAGGACAAATCGATGCAGAGATGACAAAGGATATCATCGTGGAAAAGTTTGATATGAGGATAAGGGAGAAAATCGAGGACATGCAGTTGGACGCCCAAAATGACTGGACAATTGAAGAACTCCTGGAGAAGATGGATTCAGTGATCACAAGAGAAGAGAAACTGAAAATCAAATTGGATCGTTCAGAAAAGTCAGAAAAGTCGTCCAAGGAAACCTCGAAAGTCAGAACCTCGAACAACTACTCCACCAACAATTCAAACAATGGCAAGTCAAAGTCAAGAGAGAATGGGAGAGACACAGACCGGCCGAAAACGTGTGTCTACTGCAAGGCAGACGGTCATTGGGGATTCGAATGCGTCAAAGTCTCAACAGCCAAGGAACGGAAGGACATCTTGAAATCCGAAGAGCGATGTATGCAGTGCACCGTGAAAGGACACAACATGGACAATTGCAGAAGGAAAAGGAAATGCTACCACTGCAAAGAAATTGGCCATCATAGTTCCATTTGCACAAACAAGCCAAAGGACAGTTCAGATGATTCATCGTCAAGAAGGAGAGAGACGGCGGACAAGAACAAACAGAAAACCAAGACTACTGCAGTAGCACAAATTGAAGAAGATGAGACAACTTCTGAGAGAAAAGAAGAGGAACTAAACGGTCATGTCTCAAAGGTTGAGAAGAAAGCCAAGACGAGAGCTTTTATCCCAACACTTCGAACAAGGGCGTACAATCCACAAAATGGACAGTGGGACGAAGTCTCGATGATGTTGGATTGTGGCGCAGATCAAACGTATGTAACAGCTTCACTTGCGAAGAAATGGAACCTTCCTATGTACGACAAGGAACAGTTCTGGTTGAGGACCTTCGACAGTGAAGAGGCAGCGCTCAAAACATACGGGAGAACGAACATCAAGATTTTGGCAGGAGCCAAGACAATGGAGATGGACGTTCTCATATCCGCGAATCTCGCTGGTAAAGTGAAGAAGGCCCGTCTCACAGAAGAAGACTGGATGTATGTCAACGAGAAGCAGTTACAAATCAATGAGGACTGCAAAGAAGACATCAGTTTTCCAGACGTGATCTTAGGCTGTGATTACCTGGGAGATATCGAGACAGGAAGAAGAATCAGACTACCATCAGGATTGGACGTAATCGGTACTCTGATGGGATACACCACCACAGGAAAGATGACTCACCCAGCCCAGGAGAAGGAGGACAAAGAAGAAAAGTTCATCATGGTGGCAATCGAAGAATCAGAGAAAACCGGTCAAGACATTGAGGAAAGTCAGAAGAGAGACACAGCAATGAAGACTAAAGAAGAATTCACTGGTTCCGCTCAGGAAGAGAAAGCCAGAATCGATAAAGAAGTCTGGGAATTCTTCAAAAGGACAGTCGTGAAGAAGAATGGGAGATACTACGCCAGAATCCCGTTCAAGAAAGGACATCCAGTCCTTCCAGACAATTTTTCTATTGCTTTGAAGAGGCTACTCAGTGTACATCGAAACTCATCAAAGGAAGTTTTGAAAATGATTGATGATGTTTTCAAAGACCAACTACAGAAGGGAATCATCGAAGAAGTCGATCCAAAGAAGCACACTCAGTTCCTGGTACACTACAATCCCCACCAACCCGTGATTACTCCGCAGAAAACAACGACCAAATGCAGAGTTGTAATTGACGGAGGGAGTCACTACAAAGGGAAACCTTCCTTAAATGATGTAATTCACCAAGGACCAGTCATTCTACCAGATCTCGTGGATATGTTGATCCGTTTTCGTGCTGGAAAATATGCGATGATCTCGGATGTGGAAAAAGCCTTTCTTCAGGTCTTCCTAAGCGAACAGGACAGAGAAGTGACTCGTGTGTTATGGATCAGAGACCTTGAAAAGCCACTGACAGAAGAAAACATTGTCACTTATCACTTCACTCGGGTATTGTTTGGTCTAAATGTTTCACCGTTCTTACTCGGTGCTACCATTCTATTCCACTTGGAAAGTCATCCAGAAAAGGAGCTGGCTGAAGAGATGAGAAAGAACCTGTATGTGGATAATTTGGTGTTAACATCCGATGGAGATGCCAACGAACTGGAAAGGATATACAGGACAGCCAAAGATGCATTCTCTGAGATGCACATGAATCTCAGGGAGTTTCAGTCAAACTCGATGGAATTCAACGAGAGAGTTGATGAGAAGGATAGAGCTCAAGAAGAACACATGAAAGTCCTCGGCATCATGTGGCATTCAGACAACGACCAAATGACAATGGAAGTGGATCTGGAAGAGAACTTGAAGAATTCAAGAAGAACAGTCTCCAGCACAATTGCCGGAGTTTACGATCCATTGGGAATGCTAGCACCAATCATGCTCCAAATGAAGCTATTCCAAAGATTGCTCTGGAGCGAAGAGTACGAATGGGACACTGAACTGAACTCAGAACACGATCAACAGTGGACAAAATTGATGGAAACACAGAATGGTTTCAGATGCGAGTTTCCACGTCACATCATTGAGAAAAATGGTCCAAACACGATCGTCACATTCACGGACGCGAGTCAAGACGCCACAGCTTGCTGCTTGTATGTCGTCAACAAAAATGGTGCCCATCTTCTATTGGGAAAGTCGAAAGTCAAACCATTGAAAGAGTCATGGACAATTCCAAAGTTAGAGACTCAAGCACTCAAGATGGGAATGGACAAGACAGTTGAGGTCATCCAGGCTCTTCAAGATGGTCAGATTAAGGTGGAAAGAGTTATGGTTTTCACCGACAGCATGATCGCTCTCAATTGGTTGAAAAGTGCTCCAGGAAGAAGAGAAGTTGGCGTGTTCGTCACAAATCGATTGCATTCAATCAACCAGGCTACAGACAAGATCAGGGAATTCGGTATTCCTATCCATTTCGGAATTAACGTGGCAGAAGAAAGAAAGTCACTCGAATATCTGGAACAGGACGTGGAACGAGAGAGAGTCGAGTTTTCGAACTTGCTTAAAGTGGGATGGAAAGCTGTTCAGCAGGTTTCAGACACAATGGAACTGAAAATCGAAGAGATTCAAGAAACGTCTGAAGCTGTGGAGAAAAAGATTGATGTGGTTCAAAACGACATCAAAAAAAGGATTCAAAAACGAACAGTTTTTCGAAAGAATGGCAAGACTGCTCGAATACAGGCTAAGCAGAGTATAAGAGATTCAGACAGCGGGAGCCTCTGCGAGCACAGACAATCAAGTCAGAATCGTCTTCAAAGAAACTGGAACGTCACCATGCCAATTGGACAGATCACCGTCACCAGTCAGAAGAAGATCTCCGTCACCAGTCAGAAGAAGATCTCCGTCACCAGTCAGAGTCAGAAGTCCGTCACCTCAGCCTACACACAGTCGACGCCAACACTCTCCAAATGAAGAAAGAAACCGCCATCTAGGAGCTCAACAAGGAACCGGAAGTAGCTTCCCAGTGAGATGCGTTTTCTGCCTGGAGGAGCACCTCAGCGACACATGCCGAAGATACTGGACCACGGCAGCCAGACGGGAGAGATTGGACCAACGGTCAAGGTGCTACAGATGCCTACGTCCACATCCCAATGCACCAAACCACAGATGCCCACCAGTCAAGCAGTGCTACTACTGCAACAGCAGCGGCAGACACCACAGGAGTGTCTGCAGACAACGACCACAATAATCAATCAGTCAGTTTCAGTTAACTTCAGTTGATTGTTTTAGTTGCCCCCCCCCCCCCCCCCCCCCCCCCATTCTTCCCAAACCCCGGGAGTGTGATGAATCACCATTCGTCTCACAGTTTTCAATTTATTTAATCAAAACATATCTTGTCTCTTTGTTAGATTTAATTGAATTCCTTCCTCCCCTCGCCCCCGCCACCGCATCCGGTACAGCACAGTATATAAAGGAGGCTCTTTTAGCATCCTTACATTTTTCCTATTTTATGTAGGAATTTTATTCTTTATTAATGATTTTATTCTTATTGTTATTATTGTAATCTTATAATGTGATTTTTCTTATTCTTTTAAATGAAACGGTTTGATTACCCAAGTTTGAGGTTTACTGAGGTTTCCTGAGAATACAAGTCGAGCACGTCCCCACTGAGAACATCGTTCATCATATGTCTCAAAGGTTTGGTGTTAATTTTTTACTCTTTCTGGCAGATTTCCTCCTGGCACAAATGGTCTGTGCGTTTCAGTCCATAGCATGCGGCTGGGTGGTGTCTTGCCTGTCCTAGGCAGATTATGCACATCTTTCTTTTGAGGGCAATTGACAATTTCTTTTCTTGTGGGACGATGTTGCATGCGTATGTCTCGTGTGTTTTGTGGTGAAACGCAGGGTTGTCCGTAGGTCTGCTCGCTCAAAACTAAGATCCTCAAGACCAAGGCAAGCCTGGGGCTCAATAGTGGCAAGAACCGGCTTCGCCGGACCACCAGTTGCTCGGGAGTTCAATGCGAGGGGCCATTATCACAGAAAACTCATAAAATTTGCGAGTCAAGCAGTGGGAGCGCTCAACTGCACTATATCCACCCGCATATCACGCTGGTTTGGCGTCTGCAAGACAGTGGAGTGCAGGACAATCTCATACCAAGCTGCCAGCCCTGACTATAGGGGAGGGAAACACAAAGGACATCCTCAACCCAACGCAAAATTTTTCCCAGGGTTCCTCAGAAGCCAGAGCCGTCGGATCCGAAGATCACTAGCATCTGGCAGAGTTACCCGCCTTTTCGCCTCACGGCCTTCCCAATCCGTCCTCGACTTCCGGAAGCTTGATAATCACCACTTCAAAAACGTCTCAAGAGAGGGGCTGCTGTATAAAACTCCTCGACAAGACGTCCTTCCACCCATAGCTTGGTTTTAAGCTATATAAGCGAGAAGTTCACCCTGTTTATGGAATTACAGAGAAGAACAGCATATGGTATTACCGGCTACCAATGGGCCTTAAAATTTGGAGAACAAAGGTCTCAAATCTGAAAACCTAGAAAATGGGATGGTTTTGCCCCTTTCTAGGCCTCCAAAATTTGAGTTTTGATCATCCTACAGTTTGATCTACCATATAGGCAGAAAAAACCGGGGATAAAACTACCCAGAGAATGGCGAGCCTGGGGCGCAATAGTGGTAATTACCGGCTTTGGCCGGGCCACCAGTTGCTGGGGAGCTTTTTTTTTTTTTACTTCTGGGTCATCTGGATCATGAAGAGATCGGGACGGTCATTGGCTACGACTTCTTTGTGAAGAGGTATCATGTGGGTCCCGTTTCCTGCAGACTCAAGGAGGGCATAGAGAACTCCATTTGGATTTGGTGTATTGACGGTTTTGAGAACATCTTTTGGGGCTCCATTCGTTCCTTTGGTTTTCTCGGTTGGGATCAGCATCTGACGAAGTGTTTCCTCTCGGAACTTCTGAATTCCGGCGAGAGATTCTGAAGCTGCAATCTTTTTGGCTGGTTTCTGGGGAAGTTCTTCGTTTCTCTCTTCGTAGTTGCCGGTGAACGGATGTTCGGCTTGTGGGGTTAGCCCGATGGGAATAGGCTCTGCGATGGTGTCGTCTTCGTCTATTTCCATACTCTCTTGTTCGACTTCCGGCACCACGGAATTGTGGGAGCGTTGCACGAGTACAGTTGGTCCATATTTGACAGAACTAGGTTCTTCTGGAATGATCGGATCAAGAATCTTCTTCAACGGGACATGGTCCTGAGAAGTTGACTATTTTAGCATGGTAGTCTTGTCCGTGTTCCATGGGCTCAGGACTTGGTGCGGGAAACAGAATTTCTTCTGATGGAGAACGCATTCGCTTATTAGGCGGTTCTTCCATTTGTCACAACCAAGTTGTCTTTGGTTGGCTCGTTGCGAATACTTAACTGAAAAATAGTTTCTCGTTTATAACATGGTGGGAGAGGACGCGGAGATTTGAACGGAAATTACGGAACGATTTGCAAACGTCAAGAGAAGGGCGAGGGAGAGGAAGAGAGAGAAAAGGATGGTAAAGGGAGAGGTGTTGGGTCAAATACTACTTGCAAAACCTTAAAATTTTCAAAATGTAAGAAAGTTTATACACAATTGTCCCTCATATACTTTTTAATAGGAAAATGAACGATGACTTCTTTCAGAAAAATAATTGGATTTCTTCAAGCTTTTTTCGACTGCAATATAATGAAATAATGTATACAGGAACGCACGAAGTCACACTACAGATTGGGACATGACCTGCTAATAATGCAACCGTACTTGCCTTTTATGTTCAAAACATTTTGCAAAACATTACAGTTATTAGTTACCAGCACTTACACTGTAATCGAAGCACCTGTGTTCCTACTTATTATGTAGAAGAGTTTTGCATACTTGTCAAGGACGGTGCTAACGATGATGAAAGTTAATTTAATTTGATGAAGTTTAGTACCGCCGAAAACGTGAAAACACAAGATTATCAATTTAGTCAGAAGTTTTAAATTGGTGCACATTCGGTCTGCTATTTAAAACGATGCTGTTTTGGGCCTCTAGCGAATTGTCTACTTTGGAAAGTTTTTTGATTCTCAGAAAATGAGTTTTTCATTTTTAATACAAGAAAGTTATGATCAGACGATATATTGCCACAAGAAATCATTGCTGGGTTCAACCAGATCACAAAAAAATTGAAAAAGCATTTTCATCTAACTGTTTGTATTAAGTTAAGTCATACGCTTTTTTTTGAGGTTGAACTTTGACTCACGGTTTGTACTCGATGTACTTTGTACATCTCCCACTTTCTTTCCCCCCGCTCCCATCGGATATGATTCATAGGCTTTTAGTCTTGAATCATTCTTTCTATCTGTTTTAATTGAATTCTTCCACCCACAGATTTTCTGTCTGGCTCCGCCTCTGCCCAGTATAAAAGCAGAGGCGAGAGCTTATCTTTTATCTTTTAATAAATCTTTAACAAATCTTTCAATAAAGTTTTTGTTGAAGTTTTATTCCCACGGTCAGTGAAGGATAGTGCATCAATCTGGCTGTGGGATCGTCAAGTCTGTATTCCAAAGATGTCGGAAGAAGGACTTGTCGAAGGAAGATCACCTGAGGCTGTGTTCACAAGGGACAAAACAGTCAGAAGGAAGATGTAGCCAACAAACTCATCTTCAAACTTCACCTCTCGCCATCATGCTACTGGGACACCGACAGATCCTCAAGCATTTTGGACACTCATCGACGATCCGTTCAATCAAGGACAATTGGACAAAGAAAGGAAGTCATCCGAAAAACGAAAACAACATTTCGTAACCCGAAGGACAGAGTGGAGTTGGGTCCAAACTCAGCTGTTTCTTCACTAGAGAGGTAAGACCGGGGGTTAAAGAACACACGCATGGAAGGGGAGTCGCAGACCACCAGTGTAGGAGGGGAGGAGCATGGGGATACCAGTGTAAGGGCATCTAAACCATGGTAATGGATGGTGCGACGTGGTCGTTCACGACTTTGCAATGGGTTACCAATTATGGGTAAACAAAAATTTGTTGTAGAAAACAAAAGTCTACGTAGATTTGTCTTTAAAATACACGATCCTCTGATTAGCGTTATCACCGGGTGTAAACTTTTGTGAATACATGCCCGCCAGTTTTACATTTCAAGCATATCACTTTATAGACAAGGTTTTAAGTTATGGGTGCGGAAATTCAGGTTTCTGAAAATTCTGAAACGATGCACAACTATCCTTTTGCGTTTATGCTCTTGCGAAGTTATGTTTCGTATGCTCTTGCGAAGTCATGTTTCATATGCTCTTGCGAAGTCATGTGAACTTCATTTCATTTCATATTCATTACGTCATTGTTCCCAGAAAATTTCTCAACTTCCGTTCAACTTCAATTGGTTCAGGTTAGAGACTATCACCCTGTATGCAGCTACAAAAACTGGACGACGATCATTGTAGTTAACCCCCAAATAGAGACCAACGAGACAACTTACTCAGATGTACGCAAAATTGGCTACACAGTTCTACAGTTCCAGAAATATATAGAGTAGTGATGAGGATGCTACACCAACAATGCAACACTTTCAAACAGTCCCACTTTTCATTACTCATTATTTACGCAAGACACAAACCTACACCTTCGTTCAAAAAAAAAAAGAGGTGTGCACACAAGAAGTATATATAGACCAAGAACGAAAATTATCAAATTCACAGATTGTGTTCCTTCTTGAGTGATGGGCAATCGTGCTGGAAGAACTTCATGTTTTTCTGGGCAATGAGATGAGAACGACACACGGTGCATAGAGCGAGAGCTGGAATTTGAAAATTGAAACTTTTGAAGTTTTGATACAAGTAAACTCACGAATCTGGATCATTCCATCTTCAACCTTGACAGTTTCGCGGGTCGAATTGAACTTTTTGCATGGGTCACACATATAGACGATGAGGGGGTCCAATCCTTTGAAAAGACGTTCCGGCATAACATTGGCTTGATCCTCAGTAGGAATAATTGACTCGGCAGCCTTCTCATATAAACACTATAAACAGAATCATACAGATTTTTCTACGAATTAAGGTCAACTCACATGCTTAGCACCAGATTTTTCACTTTCATGGGCAACGAGCTTCTTTTTTGGAATCTTCTTCTTCGCCGGTGCATGGTTAGTCTCTTCGTCATCTTCAAAATACGGACGCTTCTCACGTTGACCATTCATCTTGGGCTTAGTAGGAGTACCATAATCGGATAGAGTACCAGACATTTCTGAAAATCACACTAAATTTGGAGGGAAACATTTATCAAGACCAGAAAGCACTACAGTAGAAGCATATGAAAGTCGGAAAAGTGAAGATGCAAATGAGAAAGTGATAAGTACATCACGCTTAAATACGTGTCTGAAAACATGAGTCATCCACAAAAAGGGGAGGGTCAACTTGAAAAATTCAATTAAGCAAGGTCCAGGTGAAGCATGAATCATCAACAGCAGGAGAAATTTTTGCACAAAGTGGACGACTGAAGAACAATGAGCAAACAAACTAGGATTTTGCTTGAATGTGGATGGTAGGCATGGAACCCTTGGCAAAGTTGAAAACGTAGGCTTCAGATTTCTTTTCAGGCTTTTCAGGCTTTTGAGTTGATGAGGATGTATAAAAGTACTGATCCAGACCATTTGAAGAAACCTGAACGATTTCGGGGTTTTTCAACTGTCAAGTGTTTGTAATCCTTACCACTCCAACTTGATCTTGGGTACTAGGTTGATATACATACCCTGAGCCCACTTCATTACTAACGGCTGGTTTTTGAATACCCATTGTGTTTTTGAATGAGCAGCTGCGATAAAACGCGATCACCACACTTGTCAGAGAGATGGTCAATGCAATCGTGGAGCAGAAGGAAATGAGAAGGAATGAAGATCTGGAAGCGGGTTCGAAATCATACAGTTTTCCAATGTGGTCCAAGGAGCTAATTCACGAAGGAGTGTGTACGACAGTTCTCAAAAATGGGTCACCAGTGCTTGACCGTACTCATGCATTAGACAGACATTTTGCCTATCGAAATAACGTTTGCTGAATTGCAAAAGTAACTAACGTGGTTGGAAACAGTGATGTCCTGAAAAATGCATTATAAATTCAAGAATTGTAGAGTTCACGGAATTATTTTCTGTATCTGAACGAGCGCTAAACGAACTGAACGAAAAATAGAAATATTGTGCAGAGCAATGCATCCTGTGTGATCACGAAGAGAACCTTCACAAATTTGGAAATGTGAATAATTCTGGGGTTGCCTTAACAAGGGTAGAAAACCCCGGAAACATGAAAACCTGAAGCATTCTCTCCAAGAACAGAAAATCAGACTCATGCACATGAAAACTGTGAGAAACGATGAAATGACACCAAACTCAACAATCGTAACGCAGAACAATTGGTTTTGATGACTCATCAGAATTGAAAGTTTGAAAACCTGAAAGTGACCTCTCGCGATGACTCATCAAGGATGGCTCATCAAGGTTGACTCATCAATGATGACTCACTGTTTCGAGATTTAGCATATATTGGGATTTGCCGACAGAGCAAGGAATTCTACATACTCTGTGGAAACCATCCATGTTTCACTGAGAAACGATGGGAATGAGTCACCACACCGGGACACAAACTTCACATTTTCACCTAGTCTCCGATGGGTCAATGAAATAAGGAGAAATTTGAGCTATAACGACTGATTATGTGGCAAACCGACAAATCCTGGAGGGTAATTGAACACAACAGATGAGAATGCAGGGGTATATAAGGAAATCAGCACAACTCCAAAAACCATAACAAACTTCATTCCGAAGTGAACGTCACTGATTTTCTTGAAGCGACTTACCTTTATCTTCATCATCATCATCATCGTCAATTCCACCATTGTCTTGATTCTCATCCTCATCAACCCAACCTTGTCTTGATTTCCATCAACATCATCATCATCATCAACCACATCAATACAGTCCTTGTCTTAATTTTCAAGAAGATCTACAACCATGATGGTTGAAAATTTTGAAGAGGTAAGTGTAGAAGTTTTTGAAGTCGTCACTAACGTCAACTTTTATCAGGAACAAATTGGTGGAGCAAAGATCCGTATTTTGGACGTCCACGAAAAGACACCCAGGGGTCATTTTGACGGTCGAATCATTTCACGCACCCTAGGCTTGGAACTTCCGGATTCTATGACTACTCATCCTCGAGGTCCTGAAATGTTTGCTGAAACTTTGATAGAGCTCGCTCATCGCTATGACCCATTCAATAATCCTCGCACAAAAGTGGGAATTGTATTTGAATCAAGCGAGATTCCTGAAAGCGTCGGCTTGTGCTATCAACCGATTGATCGGATCAAGGCTGAACACATTGTTCAAAGTCTTGCTCTTCAGTCACAATCAAACAAGTCTGTCTTGGAACTTGAAACTCCAAAAATCAATGCCAGATTTACATACATCAATCCACCAGTTGGTAGTGGTAAACGTCGCTTTGACACTGGCAAAATCCTGGAACTCACTGTATTTGAAAAACGACAAAAATCGAGTGAATTGGAGCTTGTGTTGAACGAGGACTTACCCAAAGTCAAGCAACGCAGATCCAACATCATGCCGAACGAAGGTAACATTTTATGAACTTCGTTGTTGAACTTCGTATGGACATTTTTCAGTAATCGAAGATTGTCTGGTTCATGCATTGTACCAGACCCTGATGTACTACAATTGGAAGCTCTGTAGAACACAGGAAAGTCAGAACAAGTACCGCAATGCACTGAGAAAGACTTTCAAACGACCACACATTTGCCAAGAAGTTTACGAAGCAGTGAAAGCTATGAAGGAGGTAAGATTCAGGGTAAACTCAGCAACTAAATTTCAGAAAACTTGCAGGAAGCTGGTGTTTCGAAATTGTCAAACTTCTGCAGGATGGACGTTGAGCGCTTTCAGAACACAGTTTTTGCTGGAACACATCAGCTTATTTTATTTGTGAAGAACTCCACCATACCATTCTACTCAGGACCATACGTTGGCGACAAAAAACAGCTGGCCCTATACTTGGACGATGGACACTATAGAGGTGTCAGAAGTATTTGTGCACTACTCCGGACTGATTACTATTGTGCACTCTGCAATAGAGGTTATTGCAATACTGTAAAGCACTATAAATGTCCACTGGTTCACCGTTTATGTGGTCAACGTCATTGCCCTGTTACAGAGAGTGATCAACCAACTCGATGCAAGACATGCACCGTGTTATTCAAATCTCAAATCTGCTATGAAAATCACATCAAAAAAGGTAGCAATTGAATATATAATTGAATACAAACAGCTGTTTTTTTCACGTTTTCAGTAGTAAATGGAGTCATTTTGAGTTGATGACATGTAACTCCGCTCAAATTCGGTATTTTTCGAAATCTTTTTTGCAATAGGTTCACAAATAAATGAGTCAAATCACCGATAACGTTTCAGAATAGTAGTCAATTCTATTTCAGAGAAATAAGCCATCAAAGTCAAAAAATGCACAAAAAGTGATTTCGCGTGATATTGAAGTTTTGGTTTTGAAGATAAAACAAACATAAATTGATGTTAAAACATATAAAAACACATTAAAATGTGATTTTGTGTCACCTAAAACTATTTCCATCTAATTAATTTTTCTAAAAATCAACTGGAAATTGACTTTCTCAGGTGGTCCTAAAGATATTTCGCGGCCAAAAAAGTGAGTTTTTGGTGGTACGAGGGTATGAAAAGTGATAGGTTCATGAAAATTTGTTTCCGGGGGTTATTTTGGATTCGGAATCGATTGGCATTCACAGATTTTTAATATCTCTTCTTGTTTTTTCCAGAACCCCCAAAATGGAGGGGGGTCCTAAAGATATTTCGCGCACTGTATAATCACTAGTACTATTTATTACTGTCATTTTATGCCTAAAAAAACTCAATGAGAGTCAAAAAACGGCTGAAAATCTAATTTTCGGCCGTAAATCGGTACTTCTGGTCAAATATCTCAATTTTTATGAACAATACGGTCTTGTGGTTGTGTAAAAATGAAAGAGCGTTTTTTGTTACACTAATATAATTACTAGTACTATTTATTACTGTCATTTTATGTCTACAAAAACACAATGAGAGTCAAAAAACGTCTGAAAATCTAATTTTCGGCCGTAAATCGATACTTCTGGTCAAATATCTCGATTTCTATGAACAATACGGTCTTGTGGTTGTGAAAAAATGAAAGAGCGTTTTTTGTTACACTAATATAATCACTAGTACTATTTATTACTGTCATTTTATGTCTACAAAAACACAATGAGAGTCAAAAAACGGCTGAAAATCTAATTTTCGGCCGTAAATCGGTACTTCTGGTCAAATATCTCGATTTCTATGAACAATACGGTCTTGTGGTTGTGGGAAAACGAAAGAGCGTATTTTGTTACACTAATACCGGCAGAAATGTCGCGGCTACGCCGCGATTTTCGCTGGACTCAGTTGGCTTGAAAGCTGTGAGTAGGAACTGCTGGAAATCTTTTTCTGGATCCAAATAAGTTTTTCAGATGAATGTAGTGTTCATATGATTCACTCTCCCTCTATTTCATTTTTGTTGAGGATGCCGCCGAAAAAATTTCTCTGACATTTTATTTAAACTTTAAGAAAATACCAAAAAAAGTGTTTTTATTAAACCAAAGAACTCCTCGTGAATATATAACCCTTTTACTACGTTTATTACTTTCTCCGACACTACAGCAATGCAAAACCGGAACTTCTCATAACATGAACATTTAGGATGGTTCCTCGAAAGGTTTGACTCTTCCTTTCAACTTTGTGGACTGTTGCTTCATGATTTCTTTTTGAGTGCGCCGCTTAGCCGCTTAACATAAAGTACGGTACATCTTCTTACAGTAGATCGCGGCTCTTCCACAAATTTTCTGGCTGCTTAACAGCAGCCCAACTGGATTTCATCCATTTACCCGTGCTCAAAGCACTGAAACTAACTCGTGTAAAGAAATCTCTTTGACGTACTTGAAATAAAGTTGCAGCGACGCTGCTGGAAACTCAAAAGTGAGACGATTTTAGTACGTCTATACATGTGCATACACTGAGATTGCGGCTTCGCCCTTCAGACCCCTCAGATAAATGTTTCATTTATCACTCTATATTGTTTTTCTGAGAATACGATTTTCTGATTAGGTGCACTTTTACTTCAGCATTTTGCTCTCCGCCTGGAAAAGAAGGATCATTTCTGGACACTTCTTCAAAAGGATTGCTCTTGAAGTTTCTAAAAGATTCTGGAATATTTCGAATTCCCTCCGAAATTCAAAACTCTTTCTAGAAGTTTCTAGAAGATTCCGGAATATTTGAATTCCCGCTGAAATTCAAAAGTTTTTCTAGAAGTTTCTAGAAGGTTTTGGAATATTTGAACTCCCGCTGAAAATCAAAAGTTTTTCTAGAAGTTTTCAGAAGGTTCTGGAATATCTGTATTTTAGAATTAGAAATATTTCTGGAAGTTTCCGGAAGTTTCTAGAAAATTCAAGAAATATCCAGAAACTTCCGAACCTTCTGGAATCGTTTCGAATGCTCTGGAGAAGTCAGTCTGGAATTTTCTCGACGGTTCTTTTAATTTCTAAAACTTTCTAGAACTTTCCAAATGTATCTGGATGTTTTTAGAAGTTTCTAGAAGTTTCTGGAACATTCTGGAAACTTTTTGAAAATTTCTGGATGTTGCGGCCAAACTGGCTCAAACTTTTCGGAGTATTGTCTTAAGTTGCCAAGGGTGTCACGGCCAAAGTATTGGCCCCGTATATTCAGTTTGCAACTGCTTTCCCGATTATTGGGTTACGGTAGCTACAGTACCCCTTCAGGGGTATGGCAGTGGAAAATCTGCAAAGTGTCCCAAGGAAAAGTACGGGACTATAGAGTTAACAAATTTATCAACGTACTCGATCAGTGGGGATCTGGACCTTCCAAGATATTCAGGTTCGACTGTAAATGTTCAAAACTCTGTAACTACCGTAATCCTACAGTAACCGGCCCAAATTTTTTTTGAGTGTCATGCTGAGGGGTCAAGGTTGTTACCACCCCAGTCTGGTCTCCCCTCATTCTGTTTGAAACCGTTTTTCATTTTTTGGGTTACGGTAGCTACAGTAATCCTACAGTAATCTAACACCCGGGGTTCAAAAATTGAAGCGCTCGGAGGTTCATGGTTATACCCCTTAACATCTTTTAAAACGGTTCAGAAAGAAAAAAGTTATTCAGGGAGAAGCGTCGGACGGACACACAGAACTATTCCATTAGTAGGAAGAAGATAATTACTAGTACTACTCATTACTGTCATTTTATGTCTACCAAATTCAATGAGAGTCAAAAAACGGCTGAAAATCTAATTTTCGGCCGTAAATCGGTACTTCTGGTCAAATATCTCAATTTCTATGAACAATACAGCTCTGTGGTTGTGAAAAAATGAAAGAGCGTATTTTGTTACACTAATATAATCACAAGTACTATTTATTACTGTCATTTTATGCCTAAAAAAAACTCAATGAGAGTCAAAAAACGGCTGAAAATCTAATTTTCGGCCATAAATCGGTACTTCTGGTCAAATATCTCAATTTCTATGAACAATACAGCTCTGTGGTTGTGTAAAATGAAAGAGCGTATTTTGTTACACTAATATAATCACTAGTACTACTTATTACTGTCATTTTATGCCTAAAAAAAACTCAATGAGAGTCAAAAAACGGCTGAAAATCTAATTTTCGGCCCGTAAATCGGTACTTCTGGTCAAATATCTCAATTTCTATGAACAATACGGTTTTGAGGTTGTGAAAAATGAAAGAGCGTATTTTGTTACACTAATATAATCACAAGTACTATTTATTACTGTCATTTTATGCCTAAAAAAAACTCAATGAGAGTCAAAAAACGGCTGAAAATCTAATTTTCGGCCATAAATCGGTACTTCTGGTCAAATATCTCAATTTCTATGAACAATACGGTTTTGAGGTTGTGAAAAAATGAAAGAGCGTATTTTGTTACACTAATATAATCACTAGTACTATTTATTACTGTCATTTTATGCCTAAAAAAAACTCAATCAGAGTCAAAAAACGGCTGAAAATCTAATTTTCGGCCGTAAATCGGTACTTCTGGTCAAATATCTCAATTTCTATGAACAATACGGTTTTGAGGTTGTGAAAAAATGAAAAAGCGTATTTTGTTACACTAATATAATCACTAGTACTATTTATTACTGTCATTTTATGCCTAAAAAAACTCAATGAGAGTCAAAAAACGGCTGAAAATCTAATTTTCGGCCATAAATCGGTACTTCTGGTCAAATATCTCAATTTCTATGAACAATACAGCTCTGTGGTTGTGTAAAAATGAAAGAGCGTATTTTGTTACACTAATATAATCACTAGTACTACTTATTACTGTCATTTTATGCCTAAAAAAAACTCAATGAGAGTCAAAAAACGGCTGAAAATCTAATTTTCGGCCGTAAATCGGTACTTCTGGTCAAATATCTCAATTTCTATGAACAATACGGTTTTGAGGTTGTGTAAAAATGAAAGAGCGTATTTTGTTACACTAATATAATCACTAGTACTACTTTATTACTGTCATTTTATGCCTAAAAAAAACTCAATGAGAGTCAAAAAACGGCTGAAAATCTAATTTTCGGCCGTAAATCGGTACTTCTGGTCAAATATCTCAATTTCTATGAACAATACGGTTTTGAGGTTGTGAAAAATGAAAAAGCGTATTTTGTTACACTAATATAATCACTAGTACTATTTATTACTGTCATTTTATGCCTAAAAAAAACTCAATGAGAGTCAAAAAACGGCTGAAAATCTAATTTTCGGCCAGTAAATCGGTACTTCTGGTCAAATATCTCAATTTCTATGAACAATACAGCTCTGTGGTTGTGTAAAAATGAAAGAGCGTATTTTGTTACACTAATATAATCACTAGTACTACTTATTACTGTCATTTTATGCCTAAAAAAAACTCAATGAGAGTCAAAAAACGGCTGAAAATCTAATTTTCGGCCGTAAATCGGTACTTCTGGTCAAATATCTCAATTTCTATGAACAATACGGTTTTGAGGTTGTGTAAAAATGAAAGAGCGTATTTTGTTACACTAATATAATCACTAGTACTACTTATTACTGTCATTTTATGCCTACAAAAAACTCAATGAGAGTCAAAAAACGGCTGAAAATCTAATTTTCGGCCGTAAATCGGTACTTCTGGTCAAATATCTCAATTTCTATGAACAATACGGTTTTGAGGTTGTGAAAAAATGAAAGAAGCGTATTTTGTTACACTAATATAATCACTAGTACTATTTATTACTGTCATTTTATGCCTAAAAAAACTCAATGAGAGTCAAAAAACGGCTGAAAATCTAATTTTCGGCCATAAATCGGTACTTCTGGTCAAATATCTCAATTTCTATGAACAATACAGCTCTGTGGTTGTGTAAAAATGAAAGAGCGTATTTTGTTACACTAATATAATCACTAGTACTACTTATTACTGTCATTTTATGCCTAAAAAAACTCAATGAGAGTCAAAAAACGGCTGAAAATCTAATTTTCGGCCATAAATCGGTACTTCTGGTCAAATATCTCAATTTCTATGAACAATACGGTTTTGAGGTTGTGTAAAAATGAAAGAGCGTATTTTGTTACACTAATATAATCACTAGTACTACTTATTACTGTCATTTTATGCCTAAAAAAAACTCAATGAGAGTCAAAAAACGGCTGAAAATCTAATTTTCGGCCGTAAATCGGTACTTCTGGTCAAATATCTCAATTTCTATGAACAATACGGTTTTGAGGTTGTGAAAAAATGAAAGAGCGTATTTTGTTACACTAATATAATCACTAGTACTATTTATTACTGTCATTTTATGCCTAAAAAAAACTCAATGAGAGTCAAAAAACGGCTGAAAATCTAATTTTCGGCCAGTAAATCGGTACTTCTGGTCAAATATCTCAATTTCTATGAACAATACGGTTTTGAGGTTGTGAAAAAATGAAAGAGCGTATTTTGTTACACTAATATAATCACTAGTACTATTTATTACTGTCATTTTATGCCTAAAAAAAACTCAATCAGAGTCAAAAAACGGCTGAAAATCTAATTTTCGGCCGTAAATCGGTACTTCTGGTCAAATATCTCAATTTCTATGAACAATACGGTTTTGAGGTTGTGAAAAATGAAAAGAGCGTATTTTGTTACACTAATATAATCACTAGTACTATTTATTACTGTCATTTTATGCCTAAAAAAAAACTCAATGAGAGTCAAAAAACGGCTGAAAATCTAATTTTCGGCCAGTAAATCGGTACTTCTGGTCAAATATCTCAATTTCTATGAACAATACCGCTCTTGTGGTTGTGTAAAAATGAAAGAGCGTATTTTGTTACACTAATATAATCACTAGTACTATCTTATTACTGTCATTTTATGCCTAAAAAAACTCAATGAGAGTCAAAAAACGGCTGAAAATCTAATTTTCGGCCGTAAATCGGTACTTCTGGTCAAATATCTCAATTTCTATGAACAATACGGTTTTGAGGTTGTGTAAAAATGAAAGAGCGTATTTTGTTACACTAATATAATCACTAGTACTACTTATTACTGTCATTTTATGCCTAAAAAAACTCAATGAGAGTCAAAAAACGGCTGAAAATCTAATTTTCGGCCGTAAATCGGTACTTCTGGTCAAATATCTCAATTTCTATGAACAATACGGTTTTGAGGTTGTGAAAAAATGAAAGAGCGTATTTTGTTACACTAATATAATCACTAGTACTATTTATTACTGTCATTTTATGCCTAAAAAAAACTCAATGAGAGTCAAAAAACGGCTGAAAATCTAATTTTCGGCCAGTAAATCGGTACTTCTGGTCAAATATCTCAATTTCTATGAACAATACAGCTCTTGTGGTTGTGTAAAAATGAAAGAGCGTATTTTGTTACACTAATATAATCACTAGTACTATTATTACTGTCATTTTATGCCTAAAAAAACTCAATAGAGTCAAAAAACGGCTGAAAATCTAATTTTCGGCCGTAAATCGGTACTTCTGGTCAAATATCTCAATTTCTATGAACAATACGGTTTTGAGGTTGTGAAAAATGAAAGAGCGTATTTTGTTACACTAATATAATCACTAGTACTATTTATTACTGTCATTTTATGCCTAAAAAAACTCAATGAGAGTCAAAAAACGGCTGAAAATCTAATTTTCGGCCGTAAATCGGTACTTCTGGTCAAATATCTCAATTTCTATGAACAATACGGTTTTGAGGTTGTGAAAAAATGAAAGAGCGTATTTTGTTACACTAATATAATCACTAGTACTATTTATTACTGTCATTTTATGCCTAAAAAAAACTCAATGAGAGTCAAAAAACGGCTGAAAATCTAATTTTCGGCCGTAAATCGGTACTTCTGGTCAAATATCTCAATTTCTATGAACAATACGGTTTTGAGGTTGTGAAAAAATGAAAGAGCGTATTTTGTTACACTAATATAATCACTAGTACTATTTATTACTGTCATTTTATGCCTAAAAAAACTCAATGAGAGTCAAAAAACGGCTGAAAATCTAATTTTCGGCCAGTAAATCGGTACTTCTGGTCAAATATCTCAATTTCTATGAACAATACGGTTTTGAGGTTGTGAAAAAATGAAAGAGCGTATTTTGTTACACTAATATAATCACTAGTACTATTTATTACTGTCATTTTATGCCTAAAAAAACTCAATGAGAGTCAAAAAACGGCTGAAAATCTAATTTTCGGCCGTAAATCGGTACTTCTGGTCAAATATCTCAATTTCTATGAACAATACGGTTTTGAGGTTGTGAAAAATGAAAGAGCGTATTTTGTTACACTAATATAATCACTAGTACTATTTATTACTGTCATTTTATGCCTAAAAAAACTCAATGAGAGTCAAAAAACGGCTGAAAATCTAATTTTCGGCCGTAAATCGGTACTTCTGGTCAAATATCTCAATTTCTATGAACAATACGGTTTGAGGTTGTGAAAAATGAAAGAGCGTATTTTGTTACACTAATATAATCACTAGTACTATTTATTACTGTCATTTTATGCCTACAAAAACTCAATGAGAGTCAAAAAACGGCTGAAAATCTAATTTTCGGCCGTAAATCGGTACTTCTGGTCAAATATCTCAATTTCTATGAACAATACGGTCTTTGAGGTTGTGTAAAAATGAAAGAGCGTATTTTGTTACACTAATATAATCACTAGTACTATTTATTACTGTCATTTATGCCTAAAAAAACTCAATGAGAGTCAAAAAACGGCTGAAAATCTAATTTTCGGCCGTAAATCGGTACTTCTGGTCAAATATCTCAATTTCTATGAACAATACGGTTTTGAGGTTGTGAAAAAATGAAAGAGCGTATTTTGTTACACTAATATAATCACTAGTACTATTTATTACTGTCATTTTATGCCTAAAAAAACTCAATGAGAGTCAAAAACGGCTGAAAATCTAATTTTCGGCCGTAAATCGGTACTTCTGGTCAAATATCTCAATTTCTATGAACAATACGGTTTTGAGGTTGTGAAAAATGAAAGAGCGTATTTTGTTACACTAATATAATCACTAGTACTATTTATTACTGTCATTTTATGCCTAAAAAAACTCAATGAGAGTCAAAAAACGGCTGAAAATCTAATTTTCGGCCGTAAATCGGTACTTCTGGTCAAATATCTCAATTTCTATGAACAATACGGTTTTGAGGTTGTGAAAAAATGAAAGAGCGTATTTTGTTACACTAATATAATCACTAGTACTATTTATTACTGTCATTTTATGCCTAAAAAAACTCAATCAGAGTCAAAAAACGGCTGAAAATCTAATTTTCGGCCGTAAATCGGTACTTCTGGTCAAATATCTCAATTTCTATGAACAATACGGTTTTGTGGTTGTGAAAAAATGAAAGAGCGTATTTTGTTACACTAATATAATCACTAGTACTATTATTACTGTCATTTTATGCCTAAAAAAACTCAATCGAGAGTCAAAAAACGGCTGAAAATCTAATTTTCGGCCGTAAATCGGTACTTCTGGTCAATATCTCAATTTCTATGAACAATACGGTTTTGAGGTTGTGAAAAATGAAAGAGCGTATTTTGTTACACTAATATAATCACTAGTACTATTTATTACTGTCATTTTATGCCTAAAAAAACTCAATCAGAGTCAAAAAACGGCTGAAAATCTAATTTTCGGCCGTAAATCGGTACTTCTGGTCAAATATCTCAATTTCTATGAACAATACGGTTTTGAGGTTGTGAAAAAATGAAAGAGCGTATTTTGTTACACTAATATAATCACTAGTACTATTTATTACTGTCATTTTATGCCTAAAAAAACTCAATGAGAGTCAAAAAACGGCTGAAAATCTAATTTTCGGCCGTAAATCGGTACTTCTGGTCAAATATCTCAATTTCTATGAACAATACGGTTTTGAGGTTGTGAAAAATGAAAGAGCGTATTTTGTTACACTAATATAATCACTAGTACTATTTATTACTGTCATTTTATGCCTAAAAAAACTCAATGAGAGTCAAAAAACGGCTGAAAATCTAATTTTCGGCCGTAAATCGGTACTTCTGGTCAAATATCTCAATTTCTATGAACAATACGGTTTTGAGGTTGTGAAAAAATGAAAGAGCGTATTTTGTTACACTAATATAATCACTAGTACTATTTATTACTGTCATTTTATGCCTAAAAAAACTCAATGAGAGTCAAAAAACGGCTGAAAATCTA